>NC_048311.1:190601-218969 GCF_013100865.1 Trachemys scripta elegans | reverse complement strand
TGGGTCAAGACTGGCCCGAGTTTCCGCGAGAGGAATGGTCAGCCTGCGCCCACGCCCAATGACAGGGACGCTCGTAGACTTGACTCTTTCAGATGAAAGTCTTACTTGTCGATGAGTTTCCAACTCCACGTGGCCAACCATCAGGTGCTTCTAGGCCGCTACGAGTTTAAACTTTGGGGATCGCTCCCCAAGTTTGACCGCTTCCTCCCTGATACCGAGGTGAAGGAGTTTTGGGTGCTCATCCAAGAAGGGGCAACCGCGGCCAAGGCGGCTTTCCAGGCTGCTTCGGATGCGGCGGACATGGCCGGTCGTTCCTTGGCTACAGCCGTCTCCATGCGGTGAGCATCGTGGCTTTCCCTCTCGGGGCTCTCCTCTGAATCGCAGTTGATAATGTGGGACCTGCCGTTTGATGGCAAGGCCGTTTGCTGATCAGACTGATACCCGTCTGTACAGCAATACTTCATCCACCCTGCAGATGCTGGGCCTGTACGTCCCACCTGCAAAGGACAAACCCAGGCCTCAACCCTCCGCTCCACAAGCTAGGGGTAGATATGAACCCCCACCTAAGTGGCAGAGGGGTCATAGTGCCAATCCCATTCGGCCCAGCGACCTGGTGCCTCGAAGGGCAAGCGCCCCGGGAAACGATGTTTTTGACTTGTTGAGGGGGGTCACCAGGCCTGTTGCCAGTGCTCCCCCCACCCAGTTAATAAAGTTGCTTTTTTTCAACCATTTATCGGCTTTCCGACTCCAATGGTCCAGTATAACGACAGATCAATGGGTCCTCAGCACCATCTCCCAAGGGTACAGGCTCCAGTTTGTGGCAACCCCTCCCAACTGCCCCTTGTCAGGGTGCCAGACCGCGATTCCGGAGCATGCTCTCCTTTTTCATCAGGAGGTACAATGCCTTCTTTCCTTGGGAGAGGTGGAAAGGGTGCCTCGAGACTAGCAGGGCAAGGGGTTTTACTCCAGGTATTTCCTCGTCCCCAAGGTGAAGGGCGGGTTTCGGCCCATCCTTGACCTGCGGAATCTCAACCAGTTCCTGGTGCGTTACAAATTTTGCATGGTGTCCCTGGCCTCCATTATTCCATCCCTAGACCAGGGGGATTGGTTTACGTCATTGGACCTCCAGGATGCATATTTTCAAATCCACATTTTCAAGGGTCACAGGCACTAGTTCCGTTTCCTGGTGGGACAGGACCACTTCCAGTTTACGGTCCTCCCTATTGGCCTCTCTACGGCCCCCAGGGTGTTTACAAAGTGTATGGCGGTGGTTGCAGCCCACCTCAGGAGGAAAGGGCTGCAGATCTTCCCCTACTTAGACAACTGGCTACTCAAGAGCCGGTCTCGATCCCTGGTGCAGCAGCGGATGAGCTACTTGCTAGGTGCCTGTGGCACCCTAGGCCTGCTGGTAAACAAGGAGAAATCCACGTTAATCCCAGTTCAGCGCATAACCTTTATAGGCGCGCTGCTAGATTCCCGGGTAGCCTCAGCCTCCCTCCCAAGGGACAAGTTCGAGACGCTCAAAGCTCTCATTTCCCAGATCACAGCATATCCAGTAACCACGGCACGGGTATGCCTTCAGGTCCTAGGCCACATGGCAGCATGCACCTATGTAGTGCAACATGCCAGGCTTTGAATGAGGCCCCTCCAGGTGTGGTTGGCCTCCAGGTATTCCCAGGCCAGGGTCAGCTTGGACATGGTGGTCACAGTGCCACCCAGGGTGGTGGCAGGCCTCCAATGGTATTCTCCCAGCAGCACGAGTGGTCCATTGACAGGGACGTGGCCAGCTGGATCTTCCTACAGTGGGGCACTCCCCACGTAGACCTGTTAGCCACCGCCCAGAATTGACAGTGTCATCGATTCTGCTCCAGGGCAGGGCAGGGTGACGGGGCGATATCGGATGCGTTCCTGTTTCCATGGTCGGGGCCCCTGTTGTACGCCTTCAGGCCTTCCTCTTAATAGACAAGGTGTTGCAGAAGGTGAAGTCAGATGGAGCGAGGATGATCCTCATAGCCCCGGATTGGGCCCATCAGCATTGGTACGGGTCCCTCCTGCAACTCTTAGCGCCCCGCCCCCCCCTTTGCAGGCTGCCATTATGCCCGGACCTCCTCTCCGAGGAGGCAGGACGTCTCCTCCATCCCAACCTAGCCACGCTTCATCTGACAGTGTGGCTGCTTCATGGTTGAATGCGGAGGAGGGCAGGTGTTCTGAGGACATCAGGAGGATCCTGCTGGAAAGTAGGAAACCCTCCATGCGGTGAACCTACCTGGCTAAGTGGTCTAGGTTCTCTAGGTGGGCAAGAGATAGAGGTTCCTCTCCCTCCTCTGCACCTATCCAACAAGTCCTCGATTACCTCCTGTCCCTTAGGACTCAAGGTCTTGCACCCTCCTCTGTCAGGGTGCACCTGGCGGCTTTCTTGGCCTTCCATCCTCCGGTGCAGGGCCTCTCTGTGTTTTCACGTCACATGACGGTCTGGTTTCTGAAAGGGTTAGATTGGGCATTCCCTTACGCCAGACCCCCAATCCCACTATGGGATCTAAACCTGGTACTCTCCCGCCTCACAGGGCCTCCTTTTGAGCCATTAGCCACATGTTTGTGGTCCCACCTGTCGTGGAAGGTGGCGTTCTTAGTAGCTATCACATCAGCCCACCGGGTCTCCGAGCTCAGGACCCTGACCTCTGAACTGCCGTATATGGTTTGTCAAAAGGACAAGGTTCAGCTCCGCCCTCACCCTGTCTTTTTGCCGAAGGTAATCTCGGCTTTACACATGGATCAGGACATTTTCCTCCCGATCCTCTGTCCTAAGCCTCATTCCTCTAATGAGGAATGCCACCTGCACATGTTAGACATGTGCAGAGCACTGGCCTTTTACTTAGGGTACATCTACACTACAGCGGGGAGTCGATTTAAGATACGCAAATTCAGCTACGTGAATAGCGTAGCTGAATTCGACGTATTGCAGCCGACTTACCCCGCTGTGAGGACGGCGGCAAAATCGACTTCTGCGGCTTTCTGTCGACGGCGCTTACTCCCACCTCCGCTGGTGGAGTAAGAGCGTCGATTCGGGGATTGATTGTCGCGTCCCCACGGGATGTGATAAATCGATCCCCGAGAGGTCGATTTCTACCCGACGATTCAGGCGGGTAGTGTAGACCTAGCCTTAGACAGAACCAAGCCTTTTAGGAGGTCCCTGCAGCTTTTTATTGCTTCGGCCGAGCGCATGAGGGGACGCCCAGTCTCCACCCAGAGGATCTCCCGCTGGATTACTTCGTGCATTCACACCTGCTATGACCTGGCAGGGGTTCCCCCGCATCTTATAGTGAAGGCTCATTTGATGAGAGCCCAGGCCTCGTCTGTGGCCTATGTGGCTCATGTCCCTATCCAGAACATCTGTAGGGCTGCTACTTGGTCCTCTGGCCACACTTGCTCATCGCACTATGCGATCGTCTCCCAATCACGGGATGACGCTGGGTTTGGTAGAGCGGTGCTCCACCCAGGTAACCCTTGACAGTTCATACTTACACTCCTACCCACCTCCATCAGAGATAGCTTGGAGTCACCTATAGTGGAATACACATGAGTAATCACTCGAAGAAGAAAGGACAGTTACCTGATCCGTAACTGGCGTTCTTCGAGATGTGTTGCTCAGGTGTATTCCACATCCCACCCTCCTTCCCTACTGTCGGAATTGTCTGGCAAGAAGGAACTGAGGCTGGGGGGGAGCAGGCAGTCCCCTTTATGGCGCGATATGTCGGCGCCACTCCAGGGGTCGCAGCGGTGCTCCCCCACTATGGGTACTGCTAAGGGAAAAACTTCCGGTACCGATGCACATGGCGAGCACGCACACCTATAGTGGAATACACCTGAGCAACACATCTCGAAAAACGCCAGTTACGGAACAGGTAACTGTCCTTTCTTCGAGTGATTACTCCTGTGTATTCCACAGTAGGTGTGCGTGCTCGCCACGTGCACCGGTGCCAGAAGTTTTTTCCTTAGCCGTACCCATAGTGGGGGAGCACCACTGCAATCCCTGGAGTGGCGCCTCTATAGTGCGTTATAAGGGGAGCTGCTCACTCCCCCTACCCTCAGTTCCTTCTTGCCGCCAGTGAAGATAGTTGGGACTTTGTGCTCCAGCCTTGCTGTAGCCCTTCTTGTAGCCTTAGTAGTATTCATCTTCTCCTTAGTTGGATAACTTCTTTAGTTTGGTGCCTGGTGTGGGGCATGCCCCATGCCCCAGGCTTCAAGTCGTGTGACTCCACTCACAGTTCTATGCCAAGAAATGACCTGCACACTCAGTGTCTTCACTGCTTGGGCGAGACTTACGTATCTGATCACTATAAGATCTGTCGGTCGTTCAAGTCTTGAACGAAACGTGAGAGAGATATCCGGCTCCGGGCCCTGCTGATGGAATCTGCGTTGGCCCCGGCACCAGCACGCCGATCGGACTCGGCACCAGGTGCCTCATCCTCGGTGCAGAGCGAGGCACCCTCCACCAGTCGGCACCGCTCACCTGCTAAGAAGCAAGGGAAGACTCAGTGGCACCAACAAAAGGACAGGAGTGAGGCCGGACCCAAGTTGGGCAGCCTAAGATCCCCCCCGGGACCCAGACCTCCGACTCACTCCGAGTGGAGTAGTCCGGTCCTGTCCATGCCTGTCTCTCCCATGGTGAGAATGCCATCGATGCCGGAGGCTGCACGGGCTATGCATGACATCCTTACCCTCCCGGTGCCTGGTGCGCCACCCGAGACGGGCCCCCAGTCTTGAGGGAAGCCGCCGTTGGGAGCACAACAGCCCTCCCTGACAAGAGACAGCCCGGGCTCCGAGGACCATGCGCCCCGTTCACTGAGGTCCTCACATAGCTCGCATCCAATCAGACTGGCTGAGTCACCTGCATGGGAGCCTCGAAGGTCCTCCACTCCCCCATTGGGAGTGCAGGCACCTAGACAAGCGGTGTTGATGCTCCTCTTTGGATAGGAGCTACAGGAGCAGATCCCGATGCCATTGTTATGGATGCTCGGGCTCGAGTGCCCACTCCGCTAGACTCCATAGATGGAGCTCTCCTCAGGCATTACCGGCACCTAAGCGTCGAAGCTATGATCACTAGGACGACTATGAGAGCAGCACTTCAGTCGAGTACCGCTCCTCATCATCATCGAGATCCAGATCTCGAGGTCGGCGCCAGCATGACCGTAGACGCTCCCATCACTCCTACGGCACCGTGCAGTCAACAGCGACCTCGGCCTCGGCACCCAGCCACCCGTCCCTGAACCGCTCCAGGTCCCAAGAGCAGCCCGCACCGCTTGGCATCCAAGCCAGTCTGGCAAGGGGTGCCGTGGCAGGGCCAGTGGTGTCAATGGGCACCATGGACACAATTGCCTGCCCAGGCGAGACCCCGCTCAGTAGCCGGGGCATCCCCGACCTATTCGGTGTGTCCCCCTCGACAGAGTCAGAAGTTGATGGGCACTGAACAGGCAGCACCGGGCCCTGACTTGGTCTTGGGAGTTGAACCAGTGGCACCTCCTGATGCCCTGGTAGCCGGACCAGCCCCCTCACCGGCACTGGAGGAGACCATAGCGGCACCTCTGTCAGTTGTACAAGAGGACTTTAAAGCTCACCAGGAGCTCCTCAAAAAGGTAGCCTCGAATCTCCAACTCCAGACTGAGGAGATGGAGGAGCCGTTGGACACCCTTTTCAGTGTTCTGTCCTCCTCGGCACCGGGCCGTGTTGCCTTACCCTTTCAGCAAGGTGGGGCCAACATATCAACTGCCCTGTGGCAGACCCCAGCTTTCTTGGTGCCCATCTCCAAGAAAGCAGAAAAAAAGTACTGGCTAAGGGACACGAGTACCTGTACTCCCACCCGACACCTAACTCCCTGGTGGTGGAGTCAGTCAACCATCGGGAACGTCACGGCCAGCCTGCACCCCCAAGGACAAAGACACCAAGAGACTTGATTCTTTTGGCAGGAAAGTTTATTCTTCTGCAAGCTTTCAACTTCGGGTGGCCAAGAAAGATGTGGAGAAATTGGAGAGGGTCCAGAGAAGAGCAACAAGAATGATTAAAGGTCTTGAGAATATGACCTATGAAGGAACGCTGAAAGAATTGGATTTGTTTAGTTTGGAAAAGAGAAGACTGAGAGGGGACATGATAGCAGTTTTCAGGTATTTAAAAGGGTGTCATAAGGAGGAGGGAGAAAACTTGTTCACCTTAGCCTCTAAGGATAGAACAAGAAGCAATGGGTTTAAACTGCAGCAAGGGAGGTCTAGGTTGGACATTAGGAAAAAGTTCCTAACTGTCAGAGTGGTTAAACACTGGAATAAATTGCCTAGGGAGGTTGTGGAATCTCCATCTCTGGAGATATTTAAGAGTAGGTTAGATAAATGTCTATCAGGGATGGTCTAGACGGTATTTGGTCCTGCCATGTGGGCAGGGGACTGGACTCGATGACCTCTCGAGGTCCCTTCCAGTCCTAGAATCTATGAATCTATGAATCACCAAACCCTGTTGAGCCACTGTGATTTTAACTTCTGGGGGTCTCTACCGAAGTTCAAGCCTCTTCTCCCAGAGTGGGACAAAAAAGAGTTCAAGGCTCTGGTGGAGGAAGGGTCAGCAGTGGCGAAAGCAGCCCTCCAAGCCGCCTCGGACGTGACGGACACGGCAGCCCGTTCTATGGTGTCTGCCGTATTCATGTGAAGGGCATCATGGCTTTTTCTGTCTGGTCTGTCTGCAGAGTCTCAGTCTCTGAAGCAGGACCTTCCCTTCAATGGGAAAGCACTGTTTGCGGACCAAACCGATGTTCACCTGCATAGGATGAAAGACTCCCATACCACCCTGCAAACTCTGGGCCTATATGTCCCTCCAGCGAAGGACAAACCTGAGCTGCAGACCTCTGCTCCCCCCGCTAGGGGTAAATATGAACCCTCTCCTAAGTGACCAAGGGAGCAGAGACGCAGGTCTCAGCATCAGTGCCGCTCAGCCCCACGACCAGGCCCCTCGAAGGGCAAGAGGCGGGGGAAGAGGCCGTTTTGACTCTTTGTGGGGTGCCACCGGGCCTGTTGTCACAGATGCCCCCCCGTTAATAAAGTTTGTGTTCTGCAACCATTTATCTGCCTTCCCAGTGCAGCGGTGCCGTAAAACGTCACACCAGTGGGTCCTCAGCACGATTTCCAGGGGCTACACGTTGCAGTTCACCTCACCCCCCATCCACTACCACCCATCCAGGGAGGACCTCGGGGACTGGGAACATGCCGCCCTCCTAAACCAAGTGGTGGCGCACCTTCTCAACCTGGGTGCGGTGGGGAGGGTACCAGCGGAATTTCAGGGCAAAGGATTTTACTCCCGGTACTTCCTGATCCCAAAGGTAAAAGGCGGACTCAGGCCCATCCTCGACCTGCGGAATCTCAACAGGTTTATGGTCCTTTACAAGTTACACATGGTTTCTCTGACCTCCATCATCCCCTCCTTAGACCCAGGGATTGGTTTGTGTCCCTGGACCTCCAGGATGCGTATTTACACACCCATATTTTCGAGGGTCACAGGTGCTTCCTCCACTTCCTGGTAGGGTGGGACCATTACCAGTTTGTGGTCCTCCCCTTCGGCCTTTCCATGGCCCCCAGGGTTTTTACCAAATGCATGGCAGTGGTGGCAGCCCACCTCCAGAGGAACAGGCTGCAAATTTTCCCTTACCTGGTTGATTGGCTCCTCAAGCTCTCAGTCCCAAGTGCAGGCCCAGATGCAATTCCTGCTGTCCGAGTGCGTGGGTCTGGGCCTTGTGGTGAACAAGGCCAAGTCCACGTTGGTACCAGCCCAGCGCGTACACTTGATAGGGGCTCTCCTAGACTCTGTAGAGGCCACAGCCTCTCTTCCCCGGGACAGATTTGAGACACTCAAAAGTCTCGTAGCCTCAGTCATGACCTTCCCCGTGATGACAGCAAGGGTGTGCCTTCAACTCCTGGGTCACATGACAGCATGCACGTCCATGGTGCGACATGCCAGACTCAGAATGAGGCCCCTCCTCTGGTTGGCCTCCCAGTATTCCCAGTCCAGGAACAGCCTGGACAAGGTAATCACTATGCCACCCAACGTGCTGCAATGGTGGTACCTCCTGAGCAATATGCTAAATGGGATCCCCTTCCAGGACACTCCTCCCTCACTAGACTTGGTGTCGGATGCCTTGAACCTGAGCTGGGGAGCCTATATAGGGCACATTGAAACCCAAGGCAGGTGGTAGACCTTGGAATTGTCTCTGCACATAAACGTCAGGGAGCTCAGGGCAGTATGCCTGGTGTGCATAGCGTTCAGTTTGTACCTTCGCGGGAAGGTGGTCAGAATCCTCACGGACAACATGTCCATGATGTATTACATCAACAGGGAGGGGGACATTGCTCCTCGGTCCTGTGCCAGGAAGCCCTGGACCTCTGGGAGTTTTGTATAGCCCACGATATCTTCCTATGGGCCTTTCACCTACCCAGTGCACATAATGTGCGAGCCGATCACCTCAGCAGGGTGTTTCCCCACCAATACGAGTGGGCACTCCACTGGAAGGTCACCCATCAGATCTTCCAAGAGTGGGGAGCTCCTTGGGTTGACCTCTTCACTACCGCCCAGAACAGGCGCTGCCCCCAGTTCTGCTCCAGGGCAAGGGCAGAAAGGGCGGCGATCTCGGACGCATTCCTCCTCTGGTGGTCAGGACAACTGTTCTATGCCTTTCCACCCTTCCTCCAGATAGGAAAGGTTCTGCAGAAAGTAAGGGCAGACAGGTCTAGGGTTATCCTCATAGCTCCGGATTGGGCCCATCAACATTGGTATGGGACCCTTCTGCAGCTTTTAGCACCCCCCCCCCCCCCCCCACGAAGGCTGCCGCTTCGTCTGGACCTCCTCTTCCAGGACAGGGGATGCCTTCTCCATGCCAACCTGGCTGCGCTCCACCTGAAAGCGTGGCTGCTCCATGGTTAAACCAGGGGGAAGGAAGGTGTTTGGAGGATGTGCGACAAATCCTGCTGGAGAGCAGAAAGCCGTCCACACGGCAGACGTACCTTGCCAAATGGTCTAGGTTTTCCAGGTGGGCAGGGAGGTGGGGCACCTCTCTGTCATCCGCATCCCTCCAGCTTATTCTCGATTACCTCCTGTCCCTTAGGACCCAAGGACTAGCTCCTGCCTCCGTCAGGGTTCATTTAGCGGCCACTTCAGCCTTCCACCCTCCGGTGCAAGGTCAATCAGTGTTCTCCCACCAGATGACCTCCCGTTTTTTAAAGGGCCTAGATCGTGCATTCCCGTACGCCAGGGCCCCGGTCCCACAATGGGATCTGAATCTAGTGTTATCCTGCCTCACTGGTCCTCCCTTTGAACCCTTGGCCACATGTTCCTGGTCCCACCTATCCTGGAAAGTGTCTTTCTTGGTGGCTATCACCTCAGCCCGTCGGGTCTCGGAGCTTAGGGCCTTGACCTCGGAACTCCCGTACACTGTTTCCCACAAAGATAAGGTCCAGCTTCGCCCACACCCTGCTTTTCTCCTGAAGGTGGTCTCCGCCTTCCATATGGATTAGGACATTTTCCTACCAGTACTCTGTCCTAAGCCCCATTCCTCCAACGAGGAACGCCGCCTACACATGCTAGACGTACGTAGAGCGCTGGCTTTCTACCTGGACCAAACCAGGCCATTCAGGAAGTCCTCGCAACTATTCCTTGCGTCGGCCAAGTGGATGAGGGGGCAACCAGTTTCCACCCAGCGCATTTCCCGCTGGATCACCTCGTGCATACGCATGTGTTACGACTTGGCAGGGGTTCCCCCACCGCCTATAGTGAAGGCGCATTCTACAAGAGTGCAAGCCTCGTCGGCTATCTATGTAGCCCACGTCCCTATCCAGGACATATGTAGGGCTGCCACGTGGTCCTCTGTCCACACCTTTTCCTCGCACTATGTGATCGTCTCCCAAGCACGGGATGACGCCGGGTTTGGTAGGTTAGTATTCTGTCCCGATAACCCTTAAACTCCTACCCACCTCCATCAGATATAGCTTGGAGTCATCTACTGTGGAATATACAGGAGCAATCACTCGAAGAAGAAAGGACAGTTACCTTTCCGTAACTGGCGTTCTTCAAGATGTGTTGCTCCTGTCTATTCCACATCCCGCCCTCCTTCCCCTCTGTCAGAGTTGTCTGGCAAGAAGGAACTGAGGGTCGGGGGAGTGCGCAGCTCCCCTTATAGCACGCTATAGAGGTGCCACTCCAGGGGTCGCAGTGGTGCTTCCTCACTATGGGTATTGCTAAGGGAAAAACTTCCGGCACCGGTGCACATGGCGAGCATGCACACCTACTGTGGAATACACAGGAGCAACACATCTTGAAGAAGGCCAGTTACAGAACAGGTAACTGTCCTTTTTAAAGGATGTTTAGATTTCATTCCTGTAGTAACAGAACTGGTGATAGGAAAGCAGGAAGACAGAGAGAGAGAGTGTGCGTGTCTTAAATTGGTTAAATAGCCTAGCTGTCAGTACTCAGTGTTTCAAAAATGTTATACTGCCAACCTGTGTCATAGAGATGTCTTCTGTTTTTTAAAAAAACCATGAATAAAACTACTTTAAGGGAAATTACTGCTTTGTCCAACCCCGAAGAGCTATGAGATCTTTGCTCACCAATTCTCATAAAACTTCTATTTGTTATGCCTTTTTGGTGACTTTAGTATTACGATCTATTATAAATAAATTGCATTTCATTGATTGATTTTAAAATGAAATTAGTAACTAGAAAAAATGGCCAGTATTTTTTTAAAGCTGTGAAAATTATAAATTACTGTATTCTGTCATTCACTTTCTAGAATCAAAAGTATATCTAAGTATAATCTAAAGTTCTCCTGCAAAATGCCGGCTGTGCAAACCCTTCTGTGGCTGGATCATTCTTGTGTTTTTATTTTAAGTACAGAATAAATATGTATAACAAATTTTAAAGTATGTAATTAGTAATTTGATATGTTGGGTGGTGCCTTGTTTTATGTGTTCGCTCCCCTGATGTTAGAACCTGGCTATGCTGCTGCTGTAGGGGGATCATCGCCCAGCAGCTGGGGGCCACCATGCAAGCTCAGCAGGGCTGCTGGCCACGGGGCCAATGGGTGTGGGTGGGCTGGGTGGGATCTCAGGAGTCACGTCTCAGGGATCTGCCCCGCTCCCCAGCACTGCTCCAGCTCTGAGCTGTCTCCCCTGCCTGGGACCTATGGGACCCCATCTGCCTCCCCGGGGGAAGAGCCACCTGGGACTGGTGCAGAGGCTGCAGTCTCAGCCAGTCACAGGGGACAGTGGCAGGGGTGTGAGAGGCTCAGCTGGGTCCTGAGGGAGCCTTGCCTGGGTAGGCTTTGCTCCTGCTCCAGCCTGGCTGATTGCACCACTCCCCAGGGGCCGGAATTATCCTGCCCCAGGACCAGCTCTGGCTGCGCTGCTGGCTCAGCCTGGCAGACACAATCACCTCCCATCAGGGCCGGCTATTGTGGCTGGGGGTTAGGATGTGGGAGAGTAGGTCTCTAGTGGGTCGGGGGGGGGGGGGGTGCTGTGCAGGGGGGGGGGGGAAGATCTGTGTGTTTCGGGGGCTGTGCAGTGGGGGAGATCTGTGTGTGTTGGGGTGCTGGGAAGTGGGGGGGGGTCTGAGCGCGGCACTGTGCAGTTGTGGCGGTGGGGCAGTGGGGGTACTGGGCAGTGAGGGAATCTGTGGGGGGGGCTCTGGGCGGGGAGGTGCAGGGTACTGTGCAGTTGTGGGAGGGCTGTGGGGGGTCTTCAGCTAGGGGGGCACTAGGCAGTGAGAGGATCTGTGGGGGGGTTCTGAGTGGGTGGGGGAGTGGTCTAGAAGGGCACTGGATATGGGGATTTGTGGGGGTCTGTGGGTGGTGTGGCACTGGGTGTAGGGAGTCAGAGGGGTGCTGGGCAGGGGGGTAGCATGGTGCAGCATGGGCCCACCCCGAAGGGGAAGATGCACGATGGCAGCGCAGGGCCAGGCTGGACAATGTGGGTCTGGCAGGTCCCGGTCTGTAAACAGTGCCCTTGTACTGGGCTGGGTGGAGCGGGGCTGTCCCTGCCATGCAATGACCCATCTCCTATTGCCCCCAGCCAGCCCCTCGCTCTGAGGACTCTGTCCCCCTGCCCCATGTCCCCATTTCCCCCATGGGGGCATACAAATATGTTTAGCACCGGACCCACAAAAGGTTAATCGGGCTCTTTTTGGGGTGCAGGCTCTGGGATGGAGTTGGGGTGCATTAGGGTTGCAGGCTATGGGGAGTTTGAGTGAGGGTGCAGGATCTGCCCTGGGGCAGGGGATTGGGGTATAGGAGGGGGTGTGGACATGTGGGCTCTGGGAGGGAGTTAGGAACTCAGCACATTGTATTAGAGAGAGGAGCTGCAGTGATTTCATATAGACATAGAAACTGATAGAAGAGACTTTTACATATTCAAAATGTGTGATGTAGAGTTTGAGGGAGGGAGTGTCTGTACAATATTTCACAGCATTCAGTCTCCTGGCTGGAGCAGTAAAGTAGCCCTGCAACACTTGTATAGGATAAAGAGGAGCTGCGGTGTCTTAAGCTTTGGCAGTCTAGGAATTGGGAGGCCTGTGCCTTTAAGACCCCAGCCCCAGGAACCTGCCCTCTGCTCCTGGGCTGACATGCAATGTCCTGTGAGCAGAATGAAAACAGCCTCTGCACCCCCCCACCCTTAGATTAGCGAGCACAGCGGGTGCCTCATTCCCGGGGTCACTGTTCCGCCCTCTCGCCCTCCCTAAACGGGGGTTTTGTCCCCACAAGGGGTCTGGCAGCGTCTCCCCACCAGGCTTAACCCCGGCTCCTACCCCCGACCCTGGATTTTTCCCCTCCAGCCCCTCTTCTGCCGCTACCTACAGTAGCTTGATCGCCCCTGGCCAGTAAATTTCTGCCCCCTGCTCAGACCCTGACAGCCCCGCCACTGTGATTTCCCCCCCCTTAATCCTTTTAAACCCCTCCAAAGAGGAGGCAGCAAATCATAAGTAGAAGTAAGGGCAGAGAGAGGGCAGTGGCTACAGTGAAGGTTACTGGGCATGCTCAGTACACCCAAAGTAGGGAATTGGGAGTGAGAGCTGTTTGCATCATGTATGACCACACGGTTTGACTACACATATAGCATCCCTCCCGTTTTGCAACTGGGTGCAGTTTCCGCCATGCAACGTGACCATCTGGGCTACATGCTACCGCCTGGTCCATGGGGTTGCGAATCAGGAGGGATAGGGTTTGTGGTCGAAAACACTCACGATCTGCTTCCTCCTGGCTAATCTGCCAAATTGATCTATTGGACAATTGAGGCGCGCTGTTTCACTTTTTGTGTGTGAATCCGTGAAAAGGGAGGTAAGGTTTGGGGGTACGGAGCATGCCCCTGAGCCCAAGGTGATACCAGAGTGGCCCCTTTGATCGATCTGCTTCCTCCTGACTAGCATGCCCCTGAGCCCAAGGTGATACCTGAATGGCCACTTTCATTTTTTCCACTGGCTTCCTCCTTGTTTATTTCCAATGACTTGGCTGCCCATGCACCTGTCACTGGTCCAGGGATATGGTTGCGAATCAGGAGGGATGGGGTTTGGGGTCAAAAACACTCACGATCTGCTTCCTCCTGGCTAATGTACCAAAACGCCGGCCCCGCTCTCCCGGCCAGAGCGCCAGACCCCGCTCTCCCGGTTGCAGCACCCGCCAGAGCATGAGCAGACCCCCGGACCCGCTCTCCCGGCCACAGCCCTGGACGGAGCGCAGCGAAACCCCTGGCCCCGCTATCCCAGTCGGCACCCCAGAACCCGCTCCCCGCTCCAGTTGCAGCACCCCCTGGAGCACCGCGAGACCTCTGGACCCGCTCTCCAGGACGGAGCGCCAGGTGGAGCTTGGCCAGCCCCATGGCCCTGCTCTCCCGGCCGGAGCGCCGGGCAGAATGCTGCAAGCCCTATTCCCAGCTCTCCCGGCTGGAGCGCCAGACCCCACTCCCTCGGTTGCAGCAATGGTCAGAGCACGGCCAGACCCCGGCCCTGCTCCCCCGCCACAGACCCAGGCAGAGAGCAGCAAAACTGACGGACCCGCTCCCACAGCCGAAGCGCCGGGCCCCGCTACTCCGGTTGCAGCACCGGCCCGAGTGCGCCAGACCCCCGGACCCGCTCTCGGGTCCGGATTCCCGGGCGGAACGCGTCCAAAACCCCAGCTGCACTCCCCCGGCCGGAGCGCCGGGAGATGCGCGGCCAGACCGTTGGCTCCACACCCCCGGCCGGAGCGCGGGACGGAGCGCGGCCAGACCCGCAGCCCAGTTCCCACAGCGGAGCGTGGCCAGATCCCCACTCCCTTTCGCCAACCGGATAAAAAGGGGGATGTGGGGGGCCTAGTTTCCCCACCCCTGATCGAGATAGTTGCTGCTTTGGAGATTTGGGGATTCTTTCACAAGAGGAGGCATTAAAAACTTCATAGAGTGTTTCAGTCTCTTTATGTGTTTATTCTAGCCATGCAAACATTAGAGGCTTTGAAAATTCCTTCCTGTGCTGAGATGGCGCAAGGAGACTATTTGGGACAGAGAGGAAGAACTGGACATTTGACTGGCCTCCAAAGCAGATGAAATCCCATGACCGCTGAATTTTGGTTCTGGCACTGAGATGGAAGAGCTAAGCCAGGAGTTAGAGCAGGAGAGAAATACTCAGGGCTTCTTTGTTCCATGTCATTTCTAGGTGGGAAGCAAACAGAACGATTAAAATGGGATAATTGTATTTTTGGATCCCTCATGCACACCTTTGACATATATTGTCCATGAACTCTACTGAAAGACTTCAACTTTTTGGTGAGATATGATTAAATGATCAAAGTTGGTCTGCTTTAGGAGTCAGCAGCCAATATACAATCAGAGACCTGAAACTTCAACACTGACACTCAGCAGGCACCTGGGGACATAATGTGCCAACGAAGTAGAAACATCTCATTTAGAACATCCTTCTTCCTAATTTTATCAGGCACTTCAGCAACAACAGAGATGGGATCTTTTTTAGTGCTTAGAATAGAACAGAATAGAATAGAATAGAATAGAGATCTAATCTGTTAGGCTCTGACTGGCCAAGTCATTATGGGTAGAGTTGGGTGAATAATGGACTTTTTTTGGTTCACTTGCTATTTAAAAAAATTGAAACTAATGTTTAGTTTCAGGTTAAATTGAAAATAACATTTTTAAAAACAATTTTTGGTGATTGAAAAGTCAAACAAATTTTGCCCTCGAAATGAGCCAATGCATTGGTAATGTCAAGGCAAAGTGTTTTAATCTGTATCATCCTGAAAAATGTTGTTTAGACTTTCAGGTAGTTTGCAAAAAGCCAAGTAAAGATTCCCAAAGCCACAGAAGGCGAACTCCATGATGGTAGTGGTAGGGTGCTCCCTCCTAAGCCTTACCCAGTGGTAAGGGCATTCACCAAAGATGTAAGAAACCTGGATTCATTCACCGCAGCTGCCATCTGATGAGGATAAAGAAATTGAATGTTGGTCTCCCCCGTTACAGGAAAACATCCCTGACATTGGACTGTGCGTTAGTCTGAGTTGAGTTCTTCTCAGTCTCTCCTCTTGAAGATGTTCAACTTTTAAATAAATAATTAAACAGTCAATAGAGAAGAAACTTGAGCTTGAGTCTCCAATATCTCAGGTGACCCCCTGGAGGACACGCAGTAGAGCAATACTTATTATCCCCCAGGCTGAAGACTATACATTGCAATTCATAGTGGCATAAAGATTTCCATCCATGCACTCAAGCTGAGATGTTTACTGGCACTGAGTGATTATCAGTGGTTCACAGTCATGCTGGAAGTGCATAACGAGTGGGGGTCCCACAGGGATCATTTCTGTGTCCGGTTCTGTTCAATATCTTCATCAATAATTTAGATAATGGCATAGAAAGTACAGTTATAAACTTTGCAGACAATACCAAGCTGGGATGGGTTGCAAATGCTTTGAAGGATAGGATTATAATTAAAAATGATCTTGACAAACTGGAGAAATAAATAGTATAAAAGTAAATAGAATAAAATTCAATAAGGACAAATGCAAAGTACTCCACTTAGGAAGAAACAATCAGTGGCACACATAGAAAATGGGAAAGGACTGCCTAGGAAGGAGTACTGCGGAAAGGGATTTGGGGGTCATAGTGTATCACAAGCTAAATATGAGTCAACAGTGTAACGCTGTTGCAAAAAAAGCAAACATAAATCTGGGATGTATTAGCAGGAGTGTAGTAAGCAAGACACAAGAAGTAATTCTTTCACTCTACTCTACACTGATTAGGCCTCACATGGAATACTGTGTCCAGTTCTGGTTGCCAAATTTCAGAAAAGATGTGGACAAATTGGAGAAAGTCCAGAGAAGAGCAACAAAAATGATGAAAGATCTGGAAAACATGATCTATGAGGGAAGATTGAAAAAAAGTTGGATATGTTTAGTCTGGAGAAGAGAAGACTGAGAGGGGACGTGATAACAGTTTTCAAGTACATAAAATCTGGTGCTAAGTCACTGTGTGGTAGAGCAGAGAATGCAGCCTGGGTCTGCTCAGCACCCCGCTAGCTCCCTCCCTGTTGGACCAGGTTGTACTAATGTAGATGGAATAAATGGGCCAAAGGTGCTAACAGACTCCAGTCACTGTCGAGCATTAGACATGTTAAGCAACGTACAGGTTTGGTATCCAGAGACCTCAGCCTGCTCAGTGCCATGGCAAACACACCATGAAACATGCCTTTAACCTGTTATCAAAGACAAGGAAAAGGAGGAAAAGCAGCTAAAGCATTTGAAATGTAAAGCATTCAATAAGGCTTCATTTGAACAACATCCCTCATTCCTCTGGCCTTGAGCTGGGAGAGTTTTAGAAGGAAAATCCCCCTCATCAGACAGTCTTTTAGATGGTATCAGAGATGGTAATAACTGTCCTTGTGGGGGAAAGAGAAGTTAGCTGAGATGGGCTGGAGCTGCTGTTTTCGGAGATGCTGCTATTGAAGTTCGATCCCATTTAATCTTGGGTGGGGTTTGGGATTCATCTGGAGCAGGTGGGGGGTGACGATGTCCTCTGGGTCCCTCTCTCTGGCCCGGTCTGGCCAGGACATCTCTCAGGATCAGGAGGACGAAGAGCTGGATTCGTAGGGATGGGGTGTGTGGCAGATCTGATGATGAATCTGGCTCCAGTAGCCTCTGTTGTTCTTCCACATTTTTCCCCCAAAGTTTTTTTCTTGAAGGACCCCAAAGGGAGTGATGGGTGGAATAGCCCATCCCCTCGCTATTTTGTCCACCAATTAGGCCTAGTTTCCAACACACAATTTTGGTTCACTGATTCCCGGCCCCACACTTCTCTTGTTTACCAGGCATGATCTTAACATAGACCTTGAGTGATATCAGGAGGATATTAGTCCTGTTGGACTATTTCAGTCTTTCTGTCTCTCTTTCCCACCTTTTCCCATCAACCTTTGTTATTGTAGGTTGTTGTGACAACTTAGGAACTTTCATATGCTTTTTACAGTTGAGCTCACAAAGAGGGTGAATTTGTCGATCCACTTATCACACCACTGCCCTTCCTCTGCTTGTAGGAGATGGACCTCCTGGAGCTGATGTGGGGGGAGAACAGAACCTTGGGGACCAAATTCAGCCTCCTAGGTCTCTCCAGCAACATGCAGGAGCAGCTCATCCTCTTTGGGGTCTTCACAGCCATTTACCTGGTGGCCCTGATGGACAACGTGCTCATCTTACCGCTGATCAGTCTGGACTCCAGGCTCCACACACTCATGTATTTCCTCCTGGGCAACCTTTCAGTGGTGGACATTAGCTCCACCAGCTCCACCATGCCCAAGATGTTGGCCAATTATCTCTTGCAGGACAAGTCCATCTCAAGGGCTTTCTGCCTCTCTCAAATGCTCTTCTTCATCTCCTTCGGGGGGATCGAGTGCCTCCTGCTGGGGGTCATGGCCTATGACCGCTACATTGTCATCTGTCATCCTCTACACTATGGCACGTTCATGCTGGGAGTCTGGTGCCACTGGGCTCTTAGCTATTGTAGTTCATATGTCTGTGCCACAAACACATATTTATTTCAACAAAGCCCTGGGGACGCCCATTGGGCATCAGCTGTAGATAGCAGTGGATATGGATGACGAGAGAAGCAAAAGGATCTTTTCAGAACCACCATGTTTTTTTCTGGACAGGAGCTGTATTCTGTGCCTGTCTGGGTTCCCCTCACATTCACCCCCAGAACCTCTGCATAAGTGCAGCACAAAGATGGACGCATCCATTTGGAACATAGGAGGCTCAGTGAAATGGCCTGTTCATCTTAATGAGCTATTCTGAGCTGAGTGAGAATCGCTCCGGGAGATGGTACAGCCTGAAACAATCATTCAGAGAGGTGTGAACTGTTTCACTCGTACCAGCCATGCCAGTGCCAGCAGGGTTTCATGGTGTTGTCGGTGCACGCTCCACATGTGCCTCTTCTCATCTTCACACCTCAAGGGGTTGCGCTTCCCTAGACTCGGCACACATGGGGAAGGGTTTAAGGAGACGGGTTCAGCCCCCCAGAAGGGCAAGGACAAAGCCACCAAGATCACGTGAAGGGAGCAGGGAGGGTTGGACCCCGATATATGGGTTGGGAACCCCCAGATATTGGTACAGACATGGGAGAGGAATGTGGGATTGTCAGGTGCCCCGTCCCCATTTTCCCCCAGGTTACTGTCATCCTCATGTTCCTCTTCCCAGTGCCCCATCCCTCCCATCTCCTCACACCCAACCTGTCTCTTATACACCCTCCTCATTTATCTTCCTCCCCAAAATCACCCTTCCTCTCACGGCCCCAAAAACACCTCTCTCCCTTTCCCACCAACTCTTCCACCCCCAAGAATCCCACTTCCCAGTGAGCGTGTGCATGGGTTTTTTATTTTCATTTCAAAAATAGTTTCAGCACCTTCTCAATATTCGGCTGTATTCAAGGGACATTTCCCCAAGATTAGAAGCCCTTCAACAGAGGCAGATGTCACCTGCTTTTAGTCACAGATTTCTGCCCAGGGTTAGATTTTAACTCACGGGGCCTAGGTTTGTTGGCCAGAACATTCTCCTTTCAGCAGCTATGTGGCTGCGAGTCAGAAACAGCTTGCAACCAGCTCCTCCTTTCACCAGGCACATGCACAGTGCAGTTTGTTTGGCGTGACTCCAACCACTTCAAAGGCTGACGTGCCTAACTGAGAACTAAACACTGTGGCTGATAATGCTGTCCCTTTATTTCCCCATGAGGGCCAGTGCGTGGACTGCACTCTGCTGAGCTTTGGGGTCCCTGGTGTGAGGATCTGAGCCGCAGTTTGATCTCTAGCTGTGCACAATAAAATCAGCACCAAAATGTACCAACTGTAAGAAAAGTTAGATATACTCCACTGCAGTCAACTGATTTCCCTCTCAGTCATCCTGGTGTAAATCAGGAGTAACCCCACTGGAATCAATAGGGCTGATTTCCCAGTCACTCATCTCAGGGTGTTACGGTGTCCATGGTGTTACGGTGAAGTGTGTCTGGTTTCAGGGTGAGGAGATTCAGGCCCTTTGACTCCAGCCTCTGCCACATCCTCCACCCCCTGAATGCTCTTACACTAGTCCCCAGGTGTCTCCTTCCCTCTGCCTTACTGTCAAGGCCGTATCCCCACTTTGAATTTTAGGGTACAAAATGTGATGGCCTGCATGAAAACTTCTAAGCTTAACTACCAGCTTAGATTTGGTCTGCTGCCACCACTTCCAAAATGCTAATTCTCTTCCCCGGGTAGCCTTGAGAGACTCTTCACCAATTCCCTGGTGAACACAGATCCAAACCCCTTTGATCTTAAAACAAGGAGAAATCAACCATCCCCCCTTCTTCCTTTCACCAACTCCTGGTGAATACAGATCCAAACGCCTTGGATCTTAAAACAAGGAGAAATTAACCATCCCCCCTCCTTCCTTTCACCAACTCCTGGTGAATACAGATTCAACCCCCTTGGATCTAAAAACAAGGAAAAATCAAGCAGGTTCTTAAAAAGAAGGCTTTTAATTAAAGAAAAGGGTAAAAATCATCTCTGTAAAATCGGTATGGAAAATAACTTTACAGGGTAACCAAACTTAAAGAGCTCAGAGGATCTCCCTCTAGCCTCAGGTTCAAGTATAGCAAACAAAGATAAACACTCTAGTAAAAGGTATATTTACAAGTTAAGAAAACAAAGTAAAACTAAGATGCCTTGCCTGGCTATTTACTTACAAGTTTGAAATAGGAGAGACTTGTTTAGAAAGATGGGGAGAACCTGGATTGATGTCTGGTCCCTCTCAGTCCCAAGAGTGAACGAACTCCCAAACAAAGAGCACAAACAAAAGCCTTCTCCCCCCCCACAAGATTTGAAAGTATCTTGTCCCCTTATTGGTCCTTTGGGTCAGATGCCAGCCAGGTTACCTGAGCTTCTTAACCCTTTACAGGGAAAAGGAATTTGGAGTCTCTGGCCAGGGGGGATTTTATAATACTGTACACAGGATACCTGTTACCCCCTTCCCTTTATAGTTATGACACGCCCCCCAAATCACAGATAGTGTTGGACATCTGGTTCCACACTGGCTGTGATTTCTTCCTGGAGCTCTAGGAGAAAACAGAGTTAATAAGACATATGTACCTTTAGACATACTACTGATTATATAAAAACTAACAATATGTTTCATTCCAAGAAGAATTGTTAACCAGTTAACGCTGGGAAACTTTCCTGGGAGAGTGCATCAGGCACTTTGTTAGAGGCTCCCGAAATGTGTTGTATTTCAAAATCAAAATCTTGGAGAGCTAAACTCCACCGAAGAAGTTTTTTGTTATTTCCCTTGGCGGTATGAAGCCACTGTAGCGCAGTATGGCCTGTTTGTAGTTGGAAACGCCGTCCCCAAACATATGGGCATAGCTTTTCCAGTGCGTACACAATGGCATAGCATTCCTTTTCGCTGATTGACCTGTGGCTTTCCCTCTCAGATAGTTTCTTGCTGAGAAACACGACAGGATGGAATTCTTGATCCGGTCCTTCCTGCATTAAAACTGCTCCCACGCCTGGCTCAGACGCATCTGTGTTTACTAGGAACGGTTTGTCAAAGTCTGGGGCCCTTAGCACAGGGTCAGACATGAGTGTTGCCTTAAGCTGGTTAAAGGCCTTTTGACACTCATTAGTCCACCGAACTGTATTTGGCTGTTTCTTTCTGGTTAGGTCTGTCAGCGGGGCGACGATTTGGCTGTAGTGGGGTATGAATCGCCTATAATATCCAGCCAAGCCTAAAATGGATTGGACCTGTTTCTTAGACTTTGGAACCAGCCACTTTTGGATAGCATCCACTTTGGCCTGTAGGGGATTTATAGTTCCTCGACCCACCTGGTGCCCCAGGTAAGTCACTCTGTTTTGGCCTATTTGACACCTTTTAGCCTTAACAGTTAGTCCTGCCTGCCGGATGCACTCGAAAACTTTTTCCAGGTGCTCCAGGTGCTCTGCCCATGAATCAGAAAAAATGGCCACATCATCGAGGTAGGCAACTGCAGATTCTCCCAATCCCTCTAGGAGACCATCTACAAGTCTTTGAAAGGTGGCGGGTGCATTTCGCAACCCGAAAGGGAGTACATTGAATTCATACACCCCTGGAAGGACGACGAAGGCTGATATTTCCTTAGCAGGGTTCATCTAGTGGTCCTTGCCAGTATCTCTTTGTTAAGTTTAAAGTAGAGATGAATTGGGCATGTCCCACTTTCTCCAATAGCTCATCTGTGCATGGCATTGGATAGTTGTCAGGTCGAGTTACAGCATTTAGCTTACGGTAGTCCACGCAAAAGCATATTTCCCAATCTGGTTTGGGAACTAGAACCACTGGAGAAGCCCATGCACTATTAGAGGGCCGGATTATACCCATCTGTAGTATGTCCTGGATCTCCCTTTGTATAGCAGTTTGGGCATGAGGTGACTCCCGGTAGGGTGGGGTTCTAACTGGGTGAGCATTACCTGTGTCAATGGAGTGGTATGCCCGTTCGGTCCATCCTGGAGTGGCTGAGAAAATTGGTGCAAAGCTTGTGCACAGCTCCTTGATCTGCTGTCGCTGCAGACATCCAAGGGTCGTGGAGAGGTTCACCTCTTCCACGTCACCATTCCTTTTTCCTTCGTAGTAGACACCTTCAGGCCACTCCGCGTCATCTGTTTCCTGGGCTGTAAACTGGCAAATGTTTAATTCTCTGGAATAAAAGGGCTTAAGAGAATTAACATGGTATACCTTAGGCTTTATGTTGGAGGTGGGGGAGGCTATGAGATAGTTAACAGCTCCTAGGCGCTCCTGGACCATGAATGGTCTTTCCCACAACGCTTCCATTTTATGGGCATGGAGCGCCTTTAAGACCATTACTTGGTCTCCTACTTTGAAGGACCGTTCTCTGGAATGTTTATCATACCAGGCCTTTTGTTCTTCCTGAGCATCCTTTAGGTTTTTTTTAGCAAGGGCTAAAGAGTGTCGGAGGGTGCTTTGTAAGTTGCTTACAAAGTCTAGAATGTTATTTCCTGGAGAAGGCGTAAACCCCTCCCATTGCTGCTTCACCAACTGTAATGGCCCCTTAACCTTGTGGCCATACACAAGTTCAAATGGTGAAAACTCTAAACTGGGATGTGGTACAGCCCTGTAGGCGAAAAGCAACCGCTGCAACACTAGGTCCCAATCATTGGAGTGTTCATTTACGAATTTACGTATCATGGTCCCCAAAGTTCCATTAAACCTCTCCACCAGGCCATTGGTTTCATGGTGGTAAGGGGTGGCAACCAAGTGATTCACCCCATGAGCTTCCCACAGGTTTTCCATGGTCCCTGCCATTAAATTAGTTCCCGAATCTGTAAGGATGTCGGAGGGCCAACCTACCCTGGCAAAAATGTCTGTTAATGCCTGGCACAAACTTTTAGCCCTGGTGTTGCTTAAGGGTACTGCTTCTGGCCATCGGGTAGCAAAATCCATGAAAGTTAGTATGTACTGCTTTCCTCTGGATGTCTTCTTTGGGAAAGGACCCAGAATATCCACAGCTACTCGCTGAAATGGGACCTCAATTATGGGTAGTGGCTGGAGAGGGGCTTTAACCTGGTCTTGGGGCTTTCCCACTCGTTGGCACACCTCACAAGACCGGACATAATTAGCAAGATCCTTGCCCATTCCCTCCCAGTGGAAGGACTTCCCCAACCAGTCTTTGGTTCTGTTCACCCCAAAAGGGCCACTGGGATGATCATGGGCTAAGCTCAAGAGCTTTACCTGATACTTAGTGGGAACTACCAACTGTCTTTGAGGATGCCAGTCTTCCTGGTGCCCACCAGAAAGAGTCTCCTTGTATAAAAGTCCTTCTTCTACAACAATCCGGGATCGGTTAGAAGAGCTGAGAGGCGGTTCGGTGCTCTGCGCCGCCGCCCAAGCTTTCTGAAGGCTGTCATCTGCTTCCTGCTCGGCCTGGAACTGTTCCCTTGACACTGGAGACATCATTTCCTCCTTGGACTGTGGACTGGGGCTTGGTCCCTCTGGAAGCGATGGAGGTGCTGGGGCTGTTTCCATTGACTGTGAACCGCTGTCCGCTGGTGCACTATGTGGTATCTCAGGCTCTGGCTGAGCCTCTTGGGTAGCGTTATCTGCTGCTTCTGCCAGGTCAGGCTCGCTGGTGCCCTCTGGTGTTGAAGTTGTAGATGGGTTTGCAAGCGCTGGACTCAGTGCTGGCAATGGTTCTGGTGCTGGTTGCGTTGCCAGTTCAGGTTCTGGGACTGGCTTTGGCTGGGTCTCTGGGATTACATCCACTATGGCTGTTGCAGTCGTTCGCAGGGGATCCGGTTCCACCACCTTTGTTTGGGTCTCTGGTAACACAGACGGGGCCCTGGTGGACAGCTCAGGAACAGGGATGGGGGTGAAAGCTTGCTTAGCCTGGCTGCGAGTGACTATTCCCACCCTCTTGGCTAGCTTCACATGGCTGGCCAAGTCTTCCCCCAGCAGCATGGGAATGAGATAATTGTCATAGACCGCAAAAGTCCACATTCCTGACCAGCCCTTGTACTGGACATGCAACTTGGATATAGGCAAGGTTACAGACTGTGACACGAAGGGTTGAATTGTGACTGGAGCCTCCGGGTTGATGAGTTTGGGGTCCACTAGGGATTGGTGGATAGTGGACACTTGTGCCCCGGTGTCCCTCCAGGCGATAACCTTCTTTCCGCCCACTCTCAAGGTTTCCCTTCGCTCCAAGGGTATGAGAGAGGCATCTGGGTCTGGGGATCTTTGGTGTGATTGGGGTGTAATGAACTGTAATCGGTTGGGGTTCTTGGGGCAGTGAGCCTTTATATGTCCCAGTTCATTACATTTAAAACATCACCCAGCTAAGGTATCACCGGGGCGATGTTGGTTGGTGGAGACTGGTGTGGTGGGGTGAGAAGGTGCCTGGGGTTTCCCTTGGGATGTGGCTAGGGCCTTGGGTTGTCCCCGGTGATAAGGTTTTGTTTCAGGTTGCCCCTTCTGATATTCGCTCCAACTGCTACTAGCTTTTTTCTTTTCTGTCACCTCCACCCATTTGGCTCCAATCTTCCCAGCCTCGGTTACAGTTTTGGGCTTCCCATCTAGGATGTATCTTTCTATTTCCTCAGGAACACCCTCTAAAAACTGCTCCATTTGCATTAGGAAGGGTAACTCTTCCGTAGATTTAACATTTGCTCCTGATATCCAGGCATCCCAATTTTTCCCAATGTGATACGCATGTCGGGTAACTGACACATCGGGTTTCCACCTTAGGGCTCTGAACCGTTGACGGGCATGCTTGGGTGCTAGCCCCATTCTGAGTCTGGCCTTGTTTTTAAAAGTTCATAACTGTTCATGTGTTCCTTAGGCATTTCAGCCGCCACCTCTGCTAAGGGTCCACTGAGCTGAGGCCTCAGCTCTACCATGTACTGGTCTGCAGCGATGCTGTATCCAAGGCAGGCCCTTTCAAAATTTTCTAAGAAGGCCTCAGTATCATCGCCTGCCTTGTAGGTGGGGAATTTTCTGGGATGGGAAGTGGTACCCGGAAAGGAGTTGCTAGGATGGGCTGGTGCATCCTGCCTAGCCCTTGCTACTTCCAGTTCATGCTTCCTTTCTTTTTCTCTCTCCTCCATCTCTTTTTCTCTCGCCTCCTCTTTGGCTTTTTCAAGCTCCATAGTTCTCTTGTGGGCCTCCTGTTTGGCTTTCTCTTCTCTTTCATGGGCCTCCTCTTTGGCTTCTTTCTCGAGTTTTTTAATTTGAAGCATTCTCTGATGTTTTTTTCTCATTTTCTTCTGCTTCTAGTCTGGCCAGTTCTATTTTGTTAGCTACTTCTTTGGTAGTCATTTTCCTGTTTTCTTGTGCTGGGTCACACCCCTCTGCAAGTGACTGAAACTGGGATGCACTTAGCTCAGGCTGCTGCTGAGTTAACAGAGACTTTCTAACTAGCTACTCCCGAGGATTTAAAAGAAACAAAAAAACCATTCAGCTTGTAAATTCCTTTTACTAGTCGTTTGCTCATTAATTGAACCCTTCTCTTAACAAAGGCTCTTGTTAAAAAAACTTAACACCTCTGCCTTCAGCTAAGGAGAGATAAGATATGCATCTACCTTCAGCTCTGCTTTCCAAGCAGCTAGAAGGAAAAAAAAATCTTACTGGCTTTTGGGTTTAAAATGAATCCCACCGCTATGCCACCATGTCAAGGCTGTAACCCCACTTTGAACTTTAGGGTACAAATATGGGGGCCTGCATGAAAACTTCTAAGCTTAACTACCAGCTTAGGTCTGGTCCACTGCCACCATCCCAAAGCTAATTCCCTTCCCTGGGTAGCCTTGAGAGACCTTCACCAATTCCCTGGTGAATACAGATCCAAACCCCTTGGATCTTAAAACAAGGAGAAATTAACCATTCCCCCTCCTTCCTTTTACCAACTCCTGGGGAATACAGATCCAACCCTCTTGGATATAAAAACAAGGAAAAATTAATCAGGTTCTTAAAAAGAAGGCTTTTTATTAAAGAAAAAGGAAAAAATCATCTCTGTAAAATCAGGATGGAAAATAACTTTACAGGGTAATCAAACTTAAAGAGCCCAGAGGACTCCCCTCTAGCCTTAGGTTCAAAGTACAGAAAACAAAGATAAACACTTTAGTAAAGGGTACATTTACAAGTTGAGAAAACAAAGTAAAACTAAGATGCCTTGCCTGGCTATTTACTTACAAGTTTGAAATAGGAGAGACTTGTTTAGAAAGATGTGGAGAACCTGGATTGAAGTCTGGTCCCTTTCAGTCCCAAGAGCAAACGAACTCCCAAACAAAGAGCACAAACAAAACCCTTCTCTCCCCCCCCGAAGATTTGAAAGTATCTTGTCCCTTCATTGGTCCTTTGGGTCAGATGCCAGCCAGGTTACCTGAGCTTCTTAACCCTTTACAAGGAAAAGGATTTTGGAGTCTCTGGCCAGGAGGGATTTTATAGCACTGTACACAGGACAGCTGTTTCCCTTCGCTTTATAGTTATGACAATGCCCAAATCAAGGTGAAGGCTCAGTCAACATAATAGGATCCTGTGCACTCAGCTGATACAAAGATGCCCCCACCATGACTTCTCCTTTTATACATTCATAGAGACAAATTACATATTTGAGACTCTGGGTGTTCTTGTACCATTCTCTCCGATCAGGAATGTGCTTACTTGGTTAGTCAATACCTGGCGTGTTACTATTCTGCCAAGGTCAGGCCTAGTTTGTTTTGCAGTCTTTGGTTCATACTGTTAGTTATGCCTAGGGCTCCAGCAAGGTCTATAGTGACTGCAGGTGAACCCTGGCCATTTCCCTTGTACATCCCTCCACAGCCATCACATGATGTACTGAGGAAGAATATGTTCAACCAAATAACTGTGACTAAGTTCCTTCTCCTGGAATTCTCTGACATTTGGGAGCTGCAGATTTTTCAATTCATGGTGTTTCTAGTGATTTACCTGGCAGCCCTGATGGGAAATTTCTCATTATCACAGCCATAGCCCTTGACCACCATCTTCACACACCCATGTATTTCTTCCTAATAAATCTGTCCGTCCTAGACCTTAGCTCCATCTCCATCATCATCCCAAAGTCCATGGCCAATTCCCTCATGAGCACCAAGGCCATTTCGTATTACTGAAGTCTTTCTCTTCCTTTTCTTAACTACAGCTGTGCTTCCCTTACTGACCATCATGGTGTACTACCAGTACATTGGCAAATGCCAACCACTGCACTATGAGTCAATGATGAACAGGAGAGCTTGTGTCCAAATGGCAGTCAGAATCTGGATCAGTGGGGTTCTCAATTCTGCACTGCACACTGGAAACACGTTTGCAATAATCTTCTGTGGAGATAATGAGATGGATCAGTTCTTCTATGAAATCCTCCTGCTCCTCAAACTAGCTTACTATCACTCATATCTCAGTGAAACTGGGGCTATTGCCTTTAGCATATACTTTACCTTAAGCTGCTTTATTTTTATAATTGTGTCATATGTTTTGACCTTCAAAACAGTGCTGAGAATCCCCTCTGAGCACGGCCGGAATAAGCCTTCTCCACCTGCCTTTCTCACCTCATTGTGGTCTCCCTGTTTGTTTGCACTGCTAGTTTAGCCTAAATTAAACCCACCTCCATCTCAATCTCAGGTCTAGATCTAATGGTGCCTTTTTTTTATTCCATGGTGCCTGCCATGAAAAATCTGATCATGAGGAACAAGGATATCAAATCTGCCCTGTGGAAAATGATTGGGTCAAGGCTATTCACCAAAAAATAAAATGTCCATCTTTTTCCCATGACTATCATCTCATACTGTGTTTTTTTATAAAAATAAACAACTGTTGACATTATTGTTTCAATGAGAACAAAACGTGGAATCCATTTTTGCACACTGAGGTATTTACACAGGTAAATGTCTAGTAAAACTCTACTCAGGTCAATGGAGTTACTACAAATTTACACCTATATAAATAAGATCAAAATCTATCTATCTATCTATCTATCTATCTATCTATCTATCTATCTATCTATCTATCTATCTATCTATCAACAAAGGATTGGCCATACTGGGTCAGACCAAATGTCCATCTAGCCTATTATCCTGTCTTCATATAGGGGCCAGTGTCAGATACTTCAGAGAGAATGAACGGAATAGGGCAATTATTAAGTGACCCATCCTATTGTGAAAGTTACTAGTGACCCCTCCTTAACAGAGCAGCCTTTATGTCAACCAGTGGCCATTAGGGGGAAGCAGACACTTCAAGTACACAGTAGCCTGAACTTTTCAACTGTCTTCCCTTCAAGGCCTTAAGGTAGTTGGAGCTGGTCCCAAGCCGGTTTT
>NC_048311.1:137827-185747 GCF_013100865.1 Trachemys scripta elegans | reverse complement strand
GTGTGCAGATGGGAGTCCATTGACTCATGATCTTTGAAATCCACCAGAGATCATAGAATCACAGAAATGCTGGGCTTGGAGGAACTGAAAGCCAAGGGGAATCGGGTACCTGGCTCTTTGAAATCCCATCTTAAATTCCTGGAAAAAATAGCCCTCCCCTTTGAAGAACATGCCCATATCTCTGCTGATTCCATGGCCTGCGCCAGCTCAACTAATAGAAAAAAATGAACTCCTGTCTTTTGTAGGTATGTTACAGAATCACAGAACCATAAAAATGTGGGGCTGAAAAGGACCTCGAGAAGCTGAGGCAGGATCTAGTAACCCTAGACCAGCCCTGACAGGTGCTTGTCCAACCTGTTCTTAAAAACCTCCAGTGATGGGGCTTCCACAACCTGCCTTGGCAGCCTGTTTGAGAGTTTCTGAAAACAGTTAACTTAGAAAACTTTCCCTAATATCTAACCTAAATCTCCCTTGCTGTAGATGCAGTCCATTACTTCTTGTCCTATCTTCAATGGACATGGAGGACAATAGATCACCATCCACTTTATAACTGCCCATAACATATTTGAAGACAGTTATCAGGTCCCCACTCAGCCTTCTTTTCTCTTCCCAGTACGGCAACTACCATTGAGGATATGATCAAAGAGCAGCAAAATCCTTTGTGCCATATGCTAAACCAAATGATGGGACAACAAATACAATAAGGCTCAGAACTTCAAATCTATCAAATTCCCTAATTAGCTTCAATCGGGACTACACATCCCATTCACCTTGGCAGCTTTTCCCAAGGCTAGTGGTGGATTCTCCATCTCTTGATGTCTTTAGATCAAGACTGAATGCCCTTCTGGAACATACCTCCGTCAAACATAACTTATTGACCTCAAGACAGGGGAAAATACCCTTTGATCTATAGGTGGTCAGAAGGCTCAGCCTGGGTGATTTAATGGTCCTTTCTCGCTTTAAATGCTATGAATATTCCACAAAAATTTCCATTCATAGGACCTAGTGTCCAAATTCCCTAGGGACCTTTAAAAAGAGACTGAAAACAGGCTTTAGAATTATAGTTTAGCCCTTAACTGAGAGCCCCTAAATCCTTCTTTTCAACTATAAAGCAAGTGCACTTGTCCAAGGCTGTGTGTCTGACACCTAACCCAGAGACATCATGTCTAGGGAGAAGACAGGAGGTTATTCTAAGACCAGAGATGGGATTTTCTAAATGCCCTGAGGAGTTTAATGCAAGTTCCCAAGGACTCCTTTAATTCCATTAGGCCCTACTTCAGAAGGGAGCCACAATATTCCCTGTTGGACAATATACCTGCCACCAGTGCCTCTGGGACAGAATGCAGGAGATCCAGTTTGTTGGAACATATTCCTGACAGAGGAGGTATCTAGGAAGCCGTGCAGAAGTTGTTTCGGGGAGGTGAGCATGGTGGATCCAGGTAGCTGGCCATTTATTTGGTTTTACGCCAGATAATCCTCTTTTTTTGTGAATTGTCTGCAGTCGTGTTTTTTTCCAGTATCATGGACGAGGGACTCAATCACGGTCACACTGTCTGGCAGTGACACGCAGGCAGCGACGTGGCCACAGCTTTCCCACAAATACCAGAATGTCCGGTATTCTGGCAATGTATTAGCGGTCAACCTAGTTGAGGGCAGAAATGGGTATCATTTTTTAAAGGCATTGGCAGATTGTTTAATTCAGCTAAAAACATAGCAGCATCTGTCATGAACATTTTGAGGAAACCATTTCCCAATGACAAGTTACTTTGACCAGTTCTACCAACCTGAGCTAAGAGTAACACACACACACACCTGCCCATGTCATGTATCTTCGGTCTGCAGGGTACGGAGGGACTAGGAATGGCATGTCAGAGATGATCCGGGAATGAACCTGTCCCTCTGTTCCCTAGGGAGTCCCTCCCCTGTTAGGTCTCACTCCCACTGCTGTTCTGCAGTAGCTTGGTAGGCAACATCAGCCTCTGATTAGTGTAGGAATAAGGTCCCCTGAAGTTCTCAGGTCACTTGCGCGTATGTGAGGGTCACCATCTAATCTAGGCTGGCACCCGGGGGACTGAACCAGAGACATCTAGGGTCCAAAGTATGAGAGTCTACAGCATGAGCTGAACAGCTAGGCTGCCTGACAGCAACAGGAACAGACTCCTATCCTCTAGGTGAGGCTCAGAGGGGCCTCATAACACGCAGTGCTCATGTGTGGTGTTTAGATAGCGACATGGCACAGCTGGAGGTGTCAAGGTCTCCATTTGAGCTGGAGTCACCTCCCTCAGCCAGGAGGACAGGGTGTCACAGACGGTATCACTAATCTAACAGCTATGGATTCTACTGTTCTTTATTGACTGTGTGGCCCCTTCTCCTCTCCCCCATCCCTGCACAGCCATAAAGACACAGAGTCATAGAGTTCAAGGCCAGAAGGGACGACCAGATCATTCAGTCTGACCTGCTGTACACCAACACCACCTGGCACCAGCACACCAAACTCAACAACTGAAATTAGACAAAAGTGTCACAGCCCTCAGAGGACTAGACAGTTCTGTGCCACTGGAAGAGAATAGGAGAGACTGAGGGGCATTCGTGCCCGAGGTCCCCACAAAGGCAGGGAAATGATTGAGATACAGCCAGAAAATGCTGGCAAGTGACCTGCATCACACACTGGAGATGAAAGTGCAATCCTCCTAAGGTCCCTGACAATCTGACTGGGGGAGATATTCCTTCCTGACCCCCACATGGTGATTACATAGACCCGGAACATGTGGGCAAGAACCAGCCAGCCAAGCACCTGAGAGAGAGAGAATGGTTTGGTGCCACCTCAGAGCCCTGCCACATCCCACCCAATGGCCCATCTTCAGCTAGGGTTGCCATGATGCTTCAGAGATTTAAAAAACGCTCCCAGAATACACTGGGTGGGGGGGAGGAATCCCTTCCTGACCCCTGGCAGAGGAGACCCTGAAGCATGAGCTTTTGGGAACATAAGACATAAGCCACAACTGAGCCCCCGGGCTGCTGAAGAATGAATGAAAGTCTGATTCCTCTCGTGCACACAATTTACACCCATTTACTCCACAACTGGACCAGATTTTCTACTGGTGTAAATCACCCCAGCGGCAGTGACATCAGCGGAGTTAATCTAGATATGCATTGGTGCAACTAGGTCAAAATCAGACGTGTTTGTGTGCAATCTGTGTGGTTATGAAAATAACTGACATTAATGAATACCTAAAGATACTACATAAGCAAACTTTAATTAGAGACAGACAGAAAATTAATTCTTGGTGAATTACCTACACCCAGTCAGTCTCCTGAGGGCAGCTTTGATCTCTTTGTTCCTCAGGCTGTAGATAATTGGATTCACGATTGGTGGCAATACGGAATAAAGAACAGCCATCACAAGATCCAGAGCAGATGTGGAGCTGGAGGTGGGTTTCAGATAGGCAAAAATGCCAGTGCAAACAAACAAGGAGACCACAGTGAGGTGAGGAAGGCAGGTGGAGAAGGCTTTATGTCGTCCCTGCTCAGAGGGGATTCTCAGCACTGATTTGAAGAGCTGAACATATGAAACAATCATAAAAACAAAGCAGCCTAAGCCTAAACACACACTAAATGCAAGAACCCCAATTTCACTCAGATAGGAGTCAGAGCAGGTGAGCTTCAGTAGCTGGGGGATTTCACAGAAGAACTGATCCACCATGTTGCCTCCACAGAATGTCAATGCAAACGTAGTCCCGGTGTGTAGTACAGAGATGAGAATCCCACTGATCCAGGCACCAGTTGCCATTTGGACACAAGCTTTGCTGTTCATCATTGTGTCATAGTGCAGTGGTTGGCAGATGGCAACATATCGGTCATACGCCATGATAACGAGAAAGAAAAAATCTGCTGTCATGAAGAAGAGGAGGAAAAAGACTTGGGCAACACATCCAGCATAGGAAATGGACCTGGTATTCATGAGGGAGTTGGCCAGGGATTTGGGGATGGTGACAGAGATGGAGGCAAGGTCTAGGATGGACAGATTCATCAGGAAGAAGTACATGGGGTTGTGAAGGTGGTGGTCGAAGGTGATGGCCATGAAGATAAGAAGATTGCCCACCAAGGCTGCCAAGTACATCACTAGAAACCCCACAAAGTGCCAAATCTGCAGCTCCCGAACATCAGAGAATCCCAGGAGAAGGAACTCGGTCAGGGTGGTTCGGTTGGACATTTTCTTTCTCAGGACATCGTGTGATGGTTGCAGAGGGAGGGACAAGAGCAAGGGCCAGGATTAGATCAGTAAAATAACTCTTCTTTTATAAAAACCACCTGAATTTCCTTGAATCAGACCTTTAGCTTGTGAAGATTGGTGTAATATGGGAATGAGGATGGGGAAAACAGTTCCACTGACTCCAGTGGAGTTACTCCTGATTTACACTGGGGTGAGAGAAAGTAGAATCAGTTCAATGGACTCCAGTGCAGTGACTACTAATTTACACCAGGGTGATGGAGAGGAGAATTACGAATAATTGCTTTTTGGGTATTTGCATATCTCTGTCACCCAAAGGAGGGCAAACTGTAGATAATCTTGTATAAATGTTACTACCCTCCGTTTATTGAGGGGAATCGGGTGTCCGGATGGCCAGATTCTGCTGTCAGGGGTATTGCTGCGAATGTGGGGTAATTTCACAGCATGCCATGGAATTACTCCCCATTTATACTGCCCTAAATGGGAGCAGCATCTCGCATGCAGGTGATCAAACCCAGCCATAATTATGTGGTAAACTCGAATCATTAATACAGCTCAGGTGTCCTGATGTCCTGTCCCCTGTTCTAGCCAGATTTCCATGCTCGCTGCAAGAGACAGACATTCCAGCTCCCCTCCTCTTTCTCTAACCTCTCAAATAAACTCCCTTCCAGATCTTGGAAGGGAACCCAGGAGTCCTGGATCCCAGTTTGCCCCCTGCTCTAACCCACTAAATGCAATACGCCTCCCGGAGCTGGAAATACAGGCCAGGAGTTCTTGCTCTACCCAGTGGACTCAACTCCCTCCCAGAGCTAGGAACACAAGTGAGGTGTCATGACTCCCAGTCCCCTCCTCTAATGGCTACATCACACTGCATCACAGCCTCTCTCCTAGTGACTCTCCACTGCCATCAGGAATGACTGCTGGGAGTGACAATGGAGAGTCATTGGGACAGGGTAGGGGCGTGAGAGTGATTCTCCAGCGTGATACTCCGGGCACTCACTTGGAGTCTGGAATAGCCAAGTTCAAATCCCTGTTCCAATGACTATTTAATTATTGATACAAAGTGGAGCAGCTTCAACAGGAGAGACTGAGACTGTCTCATTTCAGAACAGCCCATAGCCTAGCTGCTCAGGCACTGTCCTGTAAAGTGAGAATTCAAATCCCTTCTCTTCATCAGTCAGAGAGAGGGATTGAATCTGAATATGTCACAGGCCAGCCAAGTGCCCTAACCACACAGCTTCAAGTTATGACTCCCACAGTCCTTATGAGAGACAGACATAGAGACCCCCAGTTCTGGTTCCTCCCCTCTACACACTGGACTGAACTTCCTCCCAGAGCTCAGGGCTGGCTCTAGGCACCATCAAAACAAGCTGGTGCTTGGGCCGACAAATTTGCATGGGGAGGCATTTGGACCATCTTTATTTTTTTTTTTTACTTACTTCCTCCCCTCTCACAACCCTGCAGAAGCATAGCCATGGAGCAGCTGGGGATCAAACATGGAGCTGAGAACCAATGGGACCCTGGGAGCTGTAGTTCTGTGGCCAGCTCCCTGCCTATAGAGCCAGCCCTGGAGCAGGGAAAGAACTACATTTCCCAGCAATCCCTTGGCAGCTATCAAGAGAAAAGGGAGGGGTAGGGTGTGAGGTAGCTGAACCATGCTGCAGCTTCCCGTGAGTCGAAAGGGGTCGGACTGTGAATGGGGAACAAGTGTGCCCAAGGAGTAAAAGGCTTTGCCCCAGATATCCCCTTCAGAAGACTTCCTCAGACTGGATTAGGGATACTGGTGTGACCTCAACTTGCAGCCCCCAAAGAAGGAATTGGGTGGACTAAATGGACAGTGTCCCTCTCTATCTGAAGCCTAGCAAGGGAGATATGTGGATCCCACTAGAATTTAAAGTAAAAAGTAAGGGAGGGGAGGCTCTGGACCTGGGCAGCTTTAGATACAGTACCAGGCACTTAGGAGGATTTCCACTTCTGAGCCAAGGAAGCAGAAATTGACTTTTCCTTTCCAGATTTAGCTAATATTCAGAAAGGGAATCTAGCACCTGCCTTCCAGATTGTGTGAAGGTGGTGGTTGAAGGCTATGACCATGAAGATAAGAAGATTCCCCATCATGGCTGCCAGGTAAATCAGCAGAAACACCACAAAGTTCAAAATCTGCAGTTCCTGAAAATCAGAGAATCCCAGGAGAAGGTACTCAGTCACAGTGGTTCGGTTAAACATTTCCTTTCTCAGGACACTACTCTTACCCATTAGACCCCCACTGCCTTTCCAGCGCTGGGGATAGAACCCAGGAGTCCTGGTTCCTCGTCCCCACTCCTCTAACACAATTGACTCAACTACCCTTGCAGCAATTTAATACACAGGAGTAACAATAAACTGAGAACCAGACACAAACTGATGATAGATAGATAGATAGATAGATAGATAGATAGATAGATAGATAGATAGATGTATGTAACAACAAACTAACAGATAGACACAAGTAAGAAAACAACAAATACAGATAGTGCAGGAGAAACACAGATCTAACACAAACAGGTAGATAGAGAAGTAAAAACAAACAAATTGAGAGAGAAAACCATAATAGATAGACAGTAATAACAACAAACTAATGTATACAGAGAGAAAAGTAACAATGAGCTGATAGTGTTTGTCACAATTTTTGTACAATTTTAATGTAAACTTCTCAATCCATTCTAAATATATGTGTGTCAATTTGATCAATTCCCCCACTCCCAATAGAAGAAAACTGAAGAACAAAGATTTTACCTCCTCTTTTCTAAGGCAAATGCTTTGGACTGCCTCAGTTTCCCATTCCCAAATTGAGCTAAGAGTGAAACTTCAAAAAAATCTATTGTCAATTACCATTTTGTCCTTAAAGTGCCACTCTGTAATGACGAATATATTTCATTGCAAGAGCAAACTTACGGTGCCGGTCTGTGTGGAATCCTCCCAGACTGAGATGTCTTTTCTCCTCCAGATACAGACTGCAATTGATTTCTCCTCTCTCTCTAGCCCCATGCACACCGCTCTATTGATCTATCTCTCTATCTAATGCCCCTTTCACTGTATTATGAGAGGCCGTTCCCCCAGCGCACTGAGGCTGAGTTGCTGGAAATACACTGAGATCTGTGCTCTCTGCCGATGAGCTATGTGTCAAAAATGTTGGTGCTGCAGGAATCCATATATGTTTTCAAAGGGCTTGTGGGACTCAGTCCCTGGAATCCTCAACAGCCCAGAGGCAACAATTAATTTCTCTGGCCTTTTTTTTTCTCTAAAGAGTTTCCAGAAACTAAGATAATCACAATTAAAATTAGGCAGCAGCATCTAGAGGAAAGATTGTGAGGCAAACAGTAAGGGCACACGGGACTGGACTCCAAACTTCTGGCATCAATTCCTAGCCCTGTCACCGAGCTGCTGTGTTACCTTGGGAAAGTGATTCGCTGGGGCTGTCTTTTCCCTCCCACCCTTTTTCTGTCTTTTCTACTCTAAGCTCCTTAGGACGGAGACTGTGTCTTACCTAATGTAATGGGCCTCTCATATCAGGTTAAACTATCAGATAAATAATTAATTAATTAATTAATAAAAAGAAAGCTCCAAGGGGTCCCAAGATCTGATCCCAACTATTCCTCTGACTTTGTTCTGTCCCTTCACCGCTCCATTCCTTAGTTGTCATCCGTCCAATGGAGATAATAGTTACAACTTGGAGGATAATCCGTAATGAGTGGAGATGCTCAAAAATATCTTCCTGTCAAAACAGCTTTTTGAAGAAAAATTGCTTGTCATTGAAAATAATTTTGGTGTGGAAAAAAATCATTTTGAACTCATTTTTCTATGGGTTTTTGTTTTGTCAGTGGGGTGAAGTTGTTTTTGCTTTTGCTTTTATGAAAACCTGGAGATGGCAAATTTTTTTGCATATTTTTTCAGGTTTTTGTGGGAAAGTTTTCAATATCAGAAATGTCTTCCCAAAACTAGAAAATATTTACCAATAAACTTGCTGTTTTACTAGAGAAGTTTAATGTAAAAGAAACACTTTTCAGTCTGCAGTTTCATTTTTTCCCCAACCCCACAACCAAAAGCAATATTATGGGATGTTTCTATGAAAACAAAACGGACATTTCCCACAAAAATAGAATTCTCATTTTTCACCAGCTTTAATAATGAGTAATTAAAACTAAATTAAATGCATTTGAGTTGATGTGGGTGCAACGTTCATTCCAATCTTATTTGACAGCATCTGGGTCAGACGTTTGAAGCATCCAGTCCAGTATTCTGTCCCTGACAATGGCCAGTACACCTGATTCAGAGGAAAGTCTATGAAGCCCTATAGAGGACAATTCTCGAATAACGTGCCCATGGCGGACACATCATCATCAGCTTGTGAATGGTCTATTTTACCCCTCATAGAGTTTTATCTTATCCAAAGTAACTGCATGCTCTCATTGTGTGCCGAAATCCCATTGGCTTTCCACTGGAGAGGAGTGCCCAGCTCCATTAATCCCCTTTGAATATCTCACTTAGTTTATTATTAATTACTTATTTTGTAGATTCCATCACTGACAACTTTGAAATCAGGATTGGATTGTGGGATCGAAAGTGATGGCCATGAAATAAGAAGATTCCCCACCAGGGCTGCCAAATACATCACTAGAAACCCCACAAAGTGCAAAATCAGCAGGTCCCGAACATCAGAGAATCCCAGGAGAAGGAACTCGGTCATGGTGGTTCGGTTGGAGATTTTCTTTCTCAGGACATCGTGTGATGGTTGCAGAGGGAGGGACAAGAGCAAGGGCCAGGATTAGATCAGTAAAATAACTCTCCTTTTGTGAAAACCACCTTAATTTCCTTGAGTCAGACCCTTAGCCTGTGAAGATTGGTGTAATATGGGAATGAGGATGGGGAAAACAGTTCCACTGACTCCAATGGAGTTACTCCTGAATTACACTGGAGTGAGAGAAAGTAGAATCAGCTCAATGGACACCACACCAGTTACTCTTAATTTACACTAAGGTGATGAAGTGGAGAAATTGGAACAATTGCTTTTGAGAAATTTGTATACCTCTGTTAACCAGAGGTGGGTGAACTCTGGATAACAGTGTATAAATGTTACTATCCTCAGTTTACTGAGGGGAATCGGGTGTCTGGATGGCCAGATTCTGCTGTCAGGGGCATTGCTTTGAATGTGGGGTAATTTCACTGCATGCCATGGAATTACTTCCCATTTATACTGCTCTAAATGGGAGCAGCATCTCTCATGGAGGTGACCAACCCAGCCATAATTATGCTGTAAACGCAAATCGTGAATACGGCTCAAGAGTTCCGATGCTTCGTCCCCCATTCTAGCCAGATTTCCATACTAGCTGCGAGAGACCGACATTCCAGCTCCCCTCCTGCTTCTCTAATCACTCAACTAAACTCCCTTCCAGAGCTTGGAAGGGAACCCAGGAGTCCTGACTCCCAGATTGACCCCTGCTCTAACCCACTAAATGCAACACGCCTCCAGGATTTGGAAATACAGGCCAGGAGTTCTTGCTCTACCCACTGGACTCACCTCCCTCCCAGAGCTAGGAACACAAGTGAGGTGTCATGACTCCCAGTTCATTCCTCAAATGACTATGTCAGAGTGCATCTGAGCCTCTGTCCCAGTGACTCTCCACTGCAATCAGGAATGACTGCTGGGAGTGACAATGGAGAGTCATTGGTCCAGGGTAGGGGCGTGAGAATGATTCTCCAGTGTGGTACGTGGGGCACTCACCTGGTGTCTGGTAGAGCCAAGTTCAAGTCCCTGCTCCAATGACTATTTAATTCTTGATACAAAGTGGAGCAGCTTCAACAGGAGAGACTGAGACAGTCTCATTTCAGAACAGCTCATAGCCTAGCTGCTCAGGCACTGTCCTGTAAAGTGAGAATTCAAATCCCTTCTCATCATCAATCAGAGGGAGGCATTGAATCTGAGTATGTCACAGGCCAGCCAAGTGCCCTAACCACTCAGCTTCAAGTTATGAGTCTCACAGTCCTTATGAGAGAAAGATATAGAACCCCCCAGTTCTGGTTCCTCCCCTCTACACACTGGACTGAACTTCCTCCCTGAGCCCAGGGCTCGCTCTAGGCACCAGCAAAACAAGCAGGTGCTTGGGGCGGCACATTTGCACAGCGGCATTTGGACCATCTTTTTTTTTTTTTTAAACTCACTTCCTCCCCTCTCACAACCCTGCAGAAGCGGAGACATGGAGCAGCTGGGGATCCAGAATGGGAACTGAGACCCAACGGGACCCCGGGAGCTGTAGTTCTGTGGCCAGCTCCCTGCCTATAGAGCCAGCCCTGGAGCAGGGAAAGAACTACATTTCCCAGCAATCCCTTGGCAGCTATCAAGAGGAAAGGGAGGGGTAGGGAGTGAGGTAGCTGAACCATGCTGCAGGTTGCTGTGAGTCGAAAGGGGTGGAACTGTGAACAGGGAACAAGTGTGCCCAAGGAGCAGAAGGCTTTGCCCAGATATCCACTTCAGAAGACTTCCTCAGACTGGATTAGGGATACTGGTGTGACCTAACCTTGCAGCCCCCAAAGAAGAAATTGGGTGGACTAAATGGACAGTGCCCCCTCTCTATCTGAAGCCTAGCAAGGGAGGTACATGGATCCCACTAAAATTTAAAATAAAAGGTAAGGGATGGGAGGCTGTGGACCTGGGCAGCTTTAGGTACAGTACCAGGCACTTAGGAGGATTTCCACTTCTGAGCCATGGAAGCATAAATTGACTTTTCCTTTCCAGATTTAGCTAATATTCAAAAAGGGAATCTAGCACCTGCCTTCCAGATTGTGTGAAGGTGGTGGTCGAAGGCTATGACCATGACGATAAGAAGATTCCCTGTCATGGCTGCCAGGTAAATCAGTAGAAACACCACAAAGTTCAAAATCTGCAGCTCCTGAAAATCAGAGAATCCCAGGAGAAGGAACTCGGTCAGCGTGGTTCAGCTGGACATTTCCTTTCTCAGGACATCGTGTGATGGTTGTAGAGGGAGGGACAAGAGCAAGGGCCAGGATTACATCAGTAAAATAACTCTGCTTTTTAAAAACACCTTAATTTTCTTGAGTCAGACCTTTAGCTTGTGAAGATTGGTGTAATATGGGAATGAAGATGGGGAAAACAGCCCCACTGATTCCAGTGGAGTTACTCCTGATTTACACCAAGGTGATGGAGAGGAGAATTAGGAACTATTGCTTTTAAGGTATTTGTATACCTCTGTCACCCAGATGTGCGCGAACACTGGATAACGTTGTATAAATGTTACTATGCTTAGCTTACCGAGGGGAATCGGGGTTCTGGCTGGCCAGATTCTGCTGTCAGGGCACTGCTGCGAATGTGTGGTAATTTCACTGCATAATATAGAATTACTCCCCATTTAACTGCTCTAAATAATTATACAGTGAACTCTAGTCAGGAATGCAGCTCAGGAGTTCCGATGCTCAGTCCCCCATTCTAGCCTGATTTCCACGCTTGCTGTGGGAGACAGACCTTCCTGTTCCCCTCCTGATACTCGAACCACTCAACTAAACACCCTCCAGAGCTTGGAAGAGAACCCAGGAGTCCTGACTCCCAGTTTGCCCCCTGCTCTAACCCATTGAATGCAACACGCATCCCGGAGCTGGAAATACAGGCCAGGAGTTCTCACTCTACCCACTGGAATCAACTCCCTCTCAGAGCTGGGAACAAAAGTGAGGTGTTTCAACTCCCTCCACAAACCACTACATCAAACTGCATCTCATCCTCTCTCCCAGTGACTCTCCACTGCCATGAGGAATGACTGCTGTGATTGACAATGGAGAGTCATTGGGCCAGCGAACGTGCGTGAGAGTGATTCTCCAGCGTGGTAGTTGGGGCACTCACCTGGTATCTGGAAGAGTCAAGTTCAAGTCCCTGCTCCAATGACTATTTAATTATTGATAGAAAATGGAGCAGCTACAACAGGAATAGGGTGACCAGATATTCCGATTTTATAGGGACAGTCCCGGTTTTGGGGTCTTTTTCTTATATAGGCTCCTAGTACCTCCAACCCACTGTCCCAATTTTTGACACTTTTTGTCTGTTCACCTTAAGCAGGAGAGACTGAGAAAGTCTCATTTCAGAACAGCCTGTAGCCCAGCAGCGCAGGCACTGTCCTGTAAAGTGGGAATTCAAATCACTTCTTATCATCAGTCAGAGAGAAGGATTGAACCTGAGCCTGTCACAGGATAGCCAAGTGCCCTAACCACTCAGCTTCAAGTTATGAGGGCGGTCTGTCCCAAAGTCCTTGTGATAGGCACAAATAGAACCCCCCAGTTCTGGCTCCTCTACACACTGGACTGAATTTCCTCCCAGGGTCACATATAAAACACAGGAGTCCTGGCTCTCAGTCCTTGCTACTCTTACCCACTTGACCCCACTCCGTTTCCAGAGTTGGGGATTGAATCCAGGCTCCTCGTCCCCACTACTGCTAACCCACTTGACTCAACTACCTTTGCAGAAATCTAATAGACAGATGAAACAATAAACTAAGAACTAGACACAAACTGATGCTAGATAGATAGATAGTTTGATAGATCTAACAACAAACTAACAGAGAGACACAAGTAAGAAAAGAATTGATACAGAGAGTGAGAGAGAAAAAACGAACTCAAACTAACAGGTAGATAGAGAAGTATAAACAAACTAATATAGAGAGAAAAGTATAAACAGACAGATAGACAGAAATAACAAGAAACTAATGTATACAGAGAGAAAAGCAACAACGAGCTGATAGTGTTTGTTACAATTTTTGGACAATTTTAATGTAAATCCTCGATCCATTCTAAAATATATGTGTGTCAATTTGATCAATTCCCCCACTCCCAATAGAAGAAAACTGAGGCACAAATATTCTGCCCCCTCTTTCCTAAGGTAGATGCTTTGGACTGCCTCAGTTTCCCATGCCCAAATTAAGCTAAGAGTGAAACTATAAAAAAAATATTGGCACTTTCCATTTCGTCCTTAAAGTGCCACTCTGTAATCCCCAAATATATTTCATTGCAAGAGCAAACTTACAGTGGCGGTCTGTGTGGAATCCTCCCAGACTGAGATGTCTTTTCTCCTCCAGCTACAGACTGCAATTGGTTACCCCTCTTTTTCTAGCCCCAGGCACACCGCTCTATCGATCAATCTCTCTATCCAATGCTCTATCACTGTATTATGAGAGGCTGTTCCCCCCTCATGCTGAGGCTGAGCTGCTGCAAATACAGTGAGATCTGTGCTCTCTGCAGATGAGCTGTGTGTCAAAAACCTTGGTGCTGCAGGAATCCATATATGTTTTCAAAGGGCTTGTGGGACTCAGTCCCTGGAATCCTCAACAGCCCAGAGGCAACAATTAATTTCTCTGGCCCTTTATTTCTCTAAAGAGTTTCCAGAAACTAAGACAATCGCGATTAAAATTAGGCAGCAGCATCTGGAGGAAAGATTGTGATGCAAATACTAAGGGCACACAGGAATGTACTCCAAACTTCTGGCATCAATTCCTAGCCCTGCCCCTGACCTGCTGTGTTACATTTGGGAAAGTCATTCCCTGGGGCTGTCTTTTCCTCCCACCCTTTTTCTGTCTTTTCTACTTTAAGCTCCTTTGGGCGGAGACTGTGTCTTACCTAATGTAATAGGCCTCTCATTTTTCTATGGGTTTTTGTTTGTCGGTTTTGTTTTTATGAAAATCTGGAAATGGAAAACTTTTTTGCATATTTTTTCAGGTTTTTGTGGGAAAGTTTTCAATATCAGAAATCTCTTCCCAAAACTAGAAATTTTTTACCAATAAACTTGCTGTTTTATTAGAGAAGTTTAATGTAAAATAAACACTTTTCAGTCTGCAGTTTCATTTTTTCTCCAACCCCACAACCAAAAGCAATATTATGGGATGTTTCTATGAAAACAAAACAATGACATTTCCCACAAAAATATAATTTTCATTTTTAACCAGCATTAATAATGAGTAATTAAAACTAAATTAAATGCATTTGACTTGATGTGGGTGCAACATTCATTGAAATTTTATTTGACAGCATTTGCTTATCATAGGAACTGTCTAACTGGGTCAGACGTTTGGACCATCCAGTCCAGTATAGACAGTCACTATGGTCCCTGCTGGCCTTGGAATCTATTAATCTAATTTGAACTCCACCAAAAATGGGGTAAAAAATTATCCAAAAACCTCACAAAATTCTAAATTACTATGAATTATTTAAAGAAAGTTTGAATTGTTTTAGTGGAGTAAGAATTCTGATCCTCTTCCCCATTTTTTGACCAGATCTATTAAAACTAAATCCAGGAGATTTAAGCTGTATTAGGCAACACCTCAAAGTTACGCATCTCCTCCTCACTCTTGGTGATGTAGGCTATTTTATGTTCATGGTGGGCCTAACATGACCAGTGATAGGATTTTCAAGGTTGCCTATAAATATTTGGCCACCAAAATTCCTATTAGTTTTAATTGGAATTGGACTTCCCAGTCCCCTACGTGAAAATCTCCACCCATAGCTTTATGATCAAAACCTACAACACTTTGCTGGTGGTATTTTTAAGGCCATTATTCAATCTTTTAATTTATGACTTGGATAACGTAGGAGAGAATATGCTTATAAAACTTGCATATGACACTAAGCTGGGAGGGGTTGCAAACATTGTGGAGGACAGGATGAGAATTCAAAATGACCATGACAAATTGGAGAATTGATCTAAAATCAACAAGAAGAAATTCATTAAAGACAAGTGCAAAGTTCTTCTCTTACCAAGGAAAAATCAAATATACAACTCCAAAATGGGGAATAACTGGCTAGGTATTGGCGTTGCTGAAAAGGATCTCGGGGCTAGAGTGGATCACAAATTGAATATGAGTCAACAATGTGATGTAGTTGTAAAAATGGTTGATATCATTTGGGGTGTATTAAAAAGAGTGTCATATGTAAGACACGGGAGGTAATTGTCCCACTCTACTTGGCACTGGTGAGGCCTCACGTGCAGTACTGTGTCCGGTTCTGGGTGCCACACTTTAAGAAATATGTAGACAGATTGGAGAGAGTTCAGAGGAGATCAAGAAAAATTATTAATGGTTTAGATAACCTGACCTTTGAGAAACAGTTTAAAAAAAAACAGTGTGCAGAGGAATGGGGTTTGATCTGGAAAAGAGGGCCAGCAACCTCATTCTGTAGCATAATACAAGAATTTTTTATTCAAAATACTGTTTGAATGGTACCTCACGCAGCCAGGTTAAAAATATATATACAGACTAAATGGGGATAAATTTTCGAATAATTGTGGTGAAGGAGGAGATTTGATGCATTGGGCATGTCCCATCATTAGAGAGTATTGGAAGCAATCTGTAACAAAATGACCCAATTGTTGGATATTTATTACCTAATAACCTTTGGTGATCCTCTGGGTGCTTCCTGTCACACAAAAGGAAATTAAAAATTAACCTCTGATCTGACAGTAACTGCTGAGCTATTAATAACCCCTCAATGGGAAAAGAAAAATAGTCCAACTATCGAGGAATGCTTCAAAACAATATGGGAGGTTGGTTATGGAAAAATTAACACAACAATTACATATTCAGCAAAATTGACAGAGTTCTGAACTATATCCATCACTGTGATATTCGAGGAATGTGTAGGGCTGCTGTCATTTCTCCTACATGAGAGTCTTTATTTATATTGCCCTCAGAACACACCGAATATTATTATTACCTATCTTTGGTGGAAAAGTGGCAACTTTTTAAAATCTGCACAGGGCCTGCCTTCTCCTAGAGTGAGACCAAAGCAGTGTGGTGGGTTATTTTACTTACCACCGTAGAGATGTTTTGTGGTCAAATGCATGTTGTGAATGATAGGAATATTCATAACGTGTATTGGATCCAGGTCCTTATTTCTGGGTGGCATTTTTGCCTTTCTCTAAGGAGCATCAAAGAAGACAATTGGGTTTGGAATATCTGCAGCTGATGTATTGATCTATGTTTATAAAGTGCTGAACTAACCTATTTAGGAGCAAAATTTTGAGTTACTTATCCGTATTTAATCAAGCAAGACTCTGGTAGGGTCAGACATGAATCTCAGTAGCAGCAGAGTAAAGCTGAAGTCTTTGGCTTCATCCCTGAGATCAGAATTTCCTCCACTGTGAGTTTTGCCCTTCTATCCTGATATGGAGGACAGGTGGACTTGGAGGAGATCAAGAGGACCACAACCCAGACCTCCTACTCTAGCACCATATCTGGTGTGCAACAATGCTGGCAGATTCAGCAGACGTCAATGTTGTTCATAAAGAGAGACCACAGTCTCAGTTCGGTGTCAAAGGTGCTCAGCCAGGTTTATTGTCAGCAAAGCACGGTACCAGCACCCTGTCCAACAGGTCACAGGGGCACTAACACATGTATGCCCATGTCAAGGTAAAGGCTCAGTCAACATAATAGGATCCTGTGCCCTCGGCCGATACAAAGATGCCCCCACCATGACTTCTCCTTTTATACATTCATAGAGACAAATTACATATTACACTCCACACGTTGTTAGTTATCAGCCCTATACCTTGTACCTGCTGGGTAAAACAAAACTTCCTCACCTATTATCCTGTCCTCCACTCCTTATTTTTCAAGGGGTCGGTGTGCTCCTGTATCACCTCTTGGGAATTTGAGAACTCTGGGTGTTCTTGTACCATGCTCTCCGATCAGGAATGTGCTTACTTGGTTAGTCGATACCTGGTGTGTTACTATTCTGCCAAGGTCAGGCCTAGTTTGGTTTCCAGTCTTTGGTTCATACTGTTAGTTATGCCTAGGGCTCCAGCAAGGCCTATAGTGACTGCAGCTGAACCCTGGCCATTGCCTTTGTACTTCCCTCCACAGTCATCACATGATGTACTGAGGAAGAATATGTCCAACCAAATAACCATGACTGAGTTCCTTCTCCTGGAATTCTCTGACATTCGGGAGCTGCAGAATTTTCATTTCATGGTGTTTCTAGTGATTTATCTGGCAGCCTTGACGGGAAATTTCTCATAATCACAGCCATACCCTCGACCACCATCTTCACACACCCATGTATTTCTTCCTAATGAATCTTTCCATCCTAGACCTTTCCTCCATTTCCATCATCGTCCCAAATTCCATGGCCAATTCCCTCGTGAGCAGCAGGGCCATTTCGTATTACGGATGCATTGCCCAAGTCTTTCTCTTCCTTTTCTCCACTACAGCTGAGCTTCGCTTACTGACCATCATGGCGTACTACCAGTACATCGCCATGTGACAACCACTGCACTACAAGTCAATGATGAACATGAGAGCTTGTGACCAAATGGCAGTCAGTATCTGGATCAGTGGGGTTCTCAGTTCTGCACTGCACACTGGGAACACATTTGCAATAATCTTTTATGGAGACAATGAGATGGATAAGTTCTTCTGTGAAATCCCCCAGCTCCTCAAACTTGCTTCTTATGACTCATATCTCAGTGAAACTGGGGCTATTGCCTTTAGTGTGTACTTTTCCTTTATCTACTTTGTTTTTATAATTGTGTCTTATGTTCTGATCTTCAAAACAGTGCTGAGAATTCCCTCTGAGCAGGGCCAGCATAAAGCCTTCTCCATTTGCCTCCCTCACCTCATTGTGGTCTCTGTGTTTGTTTGCACTGCTAGTTTTGCCTATATTAAACCCACCTCCAGCTCAATCTCAGGTCTGGATCTCATGGTGACTCTTTGGCCTGGTCTACACTATGAGTTTAATTCAAATTTAGTATTGTTAAATCAAATTAACCCTGCACCCGTCCACACAATGAAGCCATTTTTTCAAAATAAAGGGCTCTTAAAATCGATTTCTGTACTCCTCCCTGACTAGCGGAGTAGTGCCAAAATCGATATTGCCATTTTGAATTAGGGTTACTCTGGCCACAATTCGATGTTATTGACCTCAGGGAGCTATCCCACAGTGCACCATTGTGACTGACCTGGACAGCAATCTGAACTCGGATGTACTGGCCAGGTAGACAGGAAAAGCCATGCAAACATTTGAATTTTATTTCCTGTTTGAGCAGCATGGAGAGCACAGGTGACCACAGAGAGCTCATCAGCACAGGTAACCATGCAGGCCGATAATCAAAAAAGAGCACCAGCATGGACCGTACGGGAGTACTGGATCTGATCGCTATATGGGGAGAGGATTCAGTGCTAGCAGAACTTTGTTCGAAAAGACGAAATGCCAAAACTTTTGAAAAAATCTCCAAGGGCATGATGGAGAGAGGCCACAATAGGGACTCAGAGCAGTGCTGCGTGAAAGTCAAGAAGCTCAAACAAGCCTATCAAAAAACAAAGGAGGCAAATGGTCGTGAAAGACACGGACATGCCACTTCTACGCCAAGCTGCATGAAATTCTAGGGGGGGCTGCCACCATTTACCCACCTCTGACCGTGGATTCTGAGGTGGGGGTAATCTCATCAGCCACACCTGAGGATTCTGCGGATGGGGAAGAGGAGGAGGAGGAGGAGGAGGAGGACGAGCTTGCAGAGAGCACACAGAACTCCGTTGTCCCCAACAGCAAGGATCTTATTCTCAGCCTGACTGAATTACACTCCCAAGCCAGTATCCAAGACCATGACTGCATGGAAGGGACCTCAGATGAGTTTACCTTTTAAAATATAAAACTTGTTTTAAAAGCAAGTGTTTTTTAATGATTACTTTGCCCTGAGGACTTGGGATGCATTTGCGGCCAGTACAGCTACTGGAAAAGTCTGTTAACTTGTCTGGGGATGGAGCGGAAATCCTCCAGGGACATCTCCATGAAGCTCTCCTGGAGGTACTCCAAAAGCCTTGCCACAAGGTTTCTGGGCCGTGCAGCCTTACTCCGTCCTCCATGGTAGGACACTTGACCATGCCATGCTAGTAGCAAGTAATTTGGTATCATTGCATGACAAAGCCTGGCAGCATAATGTCCCAGTGTTTGCTGGCATTCAAGCAACATCCGTTCTTTGTCTCGCTGTGTAATCCTCAGGAGAGTGATATCGCTCATGGTATCCTGGTTGAAATATGGGAATTTAATTAAGGGGACAGAGGTGGCCATTCCTACTGGGCTGTTTGCCTGTGGCTGAAAAGAAATCTTTCCCTGCCGTTAGCCAAGCGTGTGTGTATCGGGGGGAATTGGCCCTGAGCTTTTTGTGTTTGGCTAGCAGGGATCATCCCTGATACCAGCCATGCGGTGGGGGGACGGATAAAGCGATCATCCCAGAGAATTGGATGGGGTGGGGGTTTAGTTTGTTTTCTGCTGCTGAAGGTTAACAGGAGAACCGCAGCGCTCAACGGGCTTTGCTTGGTATGTGGGAAAGGAGGGCCCAGAAGCCGAAAGACAATGGCTTACCATGGCTGCATGAAAGCCGAATTCTGTTGCCCAGACCTGCGTCTGTGATCTCTAGCAGCAAAGCCACAGGCACTCAATATTAAGAGGCAAAATGCGACCTTGCACAGAAATCACTTGTGCTATGTAACGTGAATAGTGTTTTTTACCGTGAAAAAGTATAAGCATTGTTCTGTAAAATGTATCTTTTTAAAAAAATCTCTTCTTTTTCCTCTCCCTCCAGCAGCTGCAAATTTTTCAAGCCTCCCTCCCCCATCCCGAAGGCTATCTCAGATAAGGCATCGGAAAAAGAGGACGCGAGACGAGATGTTCACGGAAATCATGGAATCCACCCTCAGTGAAAGAGCTCATCTGAATGAGTTGAAGGACACCGTTTCAAAGTACAGGAAAGATGCCAGTGAACGTGAGGACAGGAGGGACCAATGTGAGGAGAGGCGAGACGCTCGAGATGAGAGGTGGTGGCAGGAAGATCAGAGGAGACAAGATGCAACACTAGGGCTGCTGCGTGAGCAAACAGAGATGCACCGGCATCTGGTGGAGCTTCAGGAATGGCAGCAGGATCACAGACTGGTGCTACAGCCCCTGTATAAGCCCCCTCCCCCCTCCCCATGTTCCATAGCCTCCTAACCCAGACGTGTAAGAATGCAGTGGGGGAGGCTCTGTGCACCCTCCCATTCCATCCCAGTGGACAGCCCAAGCAAAAGGCTGTCATTTTTTTTAACCTTTTTTTAGTGGCCTCTTCCTTCCCGACAATCCTCCTCCCAAAGCCCATCGGGGTTTTCTCCCTCTTTTTATAATCAATTAATAAAGAATAAATGATTTTTAAATGATAGCGACTTTATTTCCCTTGAAAGCAAGCTGTGATCGAAGGGGGAGGGTGGGTTCCTTACAGAGAATGAGTCAATAAAGGGGGCGGGTTTTCATCAAGGAGAAACAAACAGAAATTTTACACTGTAGCCTGGCCAGTCATGAAACTGGTTTTCAAAGCTTCTATGATGCACAGCGCTTCCTGGTGTGCTCTTCTAATCACCCTGGTGTCTGGCTGTGTGTAATTAGCAGCCAGGCGATTTGCCTCAGCCTCCCACCATGCCATAAAGGTCTCCCCCTTACTTTCACAGAGATTGTGGAGCACACAGCAAGCAGAAATAACAATGGCGATATTGGTTTGCCTGAGGTCTGGCATTAAGGGGTAGGCTGGTTCCCCAATAATAATTATTGGCATTTCAACATCCCCAATGGTTATTTTCTGTTCTGGGAAGTAAGTCCCTTACTGCAGCCGTTTAAACAGAGTAGTGTTCCTGAAGACACGAGCATCATGAACCCTTCCCGGCCAGCCCACGTTGATGTTGGTGAAACATCCCTTGTGATCCACCAGTGCTTGCAGCACCATTGAAAAATACCCCTTGCGGTTTATGTACCAGGTACCCTGGTGCTCCGGTGCCAAGATAGGGATATGGGTTCCATCTATCGCCCCACCACAGTTAGGGAATCCCATTGCAGTAAAGGCATCCAAAATGACCTGCACATTTCCCAGAGTCACTACCCTTCGTAGCAGCACCTCAGTGATTGTTTTGGCTACTTGCATCACAGCAGCCCCCACAGTAGATTTGCCCACTCCAAATTGATTCCCGACTGACCGGTAGCTGTCTGGCGTTGCAAGCTTCCACAGGGCTATTGCCACTCGCTTCTCAACTGTGAGAGCTGCTCTCATCTTGGTATTCTGGCGTTTCAGGGCAGGGGACAGCAAGTCACAAAGTTCCATGAAAGTGCCCTTACGCATGCGAAAGTTTCGCAGCCACTGGGAATCATTCCACACCTGCAATACTATGCGGTCCCACCAGTCTGTGCTTGTTTCCCGGGCCCAGAATTCGCATTCCATGGATAGAACCTGCCCCATTAACAACATGATCTCCAAAGCACCGGGGCCCGCAGTTTGAGAGAATTCCGTGTCCATGTCAATTTCCTCATCACTCTTATCACTGCGCTGCCATCCCCGCCTCCTCCTTGCCTCGTTTTTCTGGTCCTGGTTCAGCATAAACTGCACGGGAATGCGCGAGGTGGTTACAGTGTTCATGACTGCTGTCTTGAGCTGAGCGGGCTCCATGCTTACCGTGGTATGGCGTCTGCAGTGTTCACCCAGGAAAAAAGGCGCGAAACAGTTGTCTGCCATTGCTTTCATGGAGGGAGGGGTGAGGCTGTACCCAGAACCACCTGCGACAATGTTTTTTGCCCCATCAGGCACTGGGATCTCAACCCAGAATTCCAATGGACGGGGGAGATTGTGGGAACTGTGGGATAGCTATGGGATAACTACCCACAGTGCAACGCTCTGGAAATCGACGCTAGCCCCGGTGCATAGACGCACATGGCCGAATTAATGTGCTTAGTGTGGCCGCATACATTCAACTTTATACAATCTGTTTCCAAAATTCGAATTCTGTAAATTCGGATTAATCCCGTAGTGTAGACAAACCCTTTTTATTCTGTGGTGCCTCCCATTATGGATCCGATCATTTATAGCATGAGGAAAAAGTATATGGAAGCTGCCCTGTGGAAAATGATTGAGTCAAGGCTATTCTCTAAAAAATAAAATGACCATCTCTCTCCCATGACCATCGTCTCATTCAGTGTTTCTTTATAAACATAATCAACTCTTGATATTATTGTATCCATGAGAACATAACATGCAATCCATTTATGCACACTGAGGTATTTACACTGGTAAATAGCTAGAAAAACTGCACTCAGGTCAATGGAGTTACTATAAATTTGCACATATAAATACTCTGTCTTCACATAGTGGACAATATCAGATGATTCAGACAGAATGAACAGAACAGGACAATTATTGAGTGACCCCTCCTGTGTAGTCCAATTCCAGCATCTGGCAGTCAGAAGCTTAGGGTCACCCAGAGCACAGGGTTGCATGCCTGACCCTCTTGGTTAATAGCCATTGATGGACCTATCCTCCATGAAATTATCATGTCTAGCTACCCATCCATCCCCATACATACCCCTCTATCTATTGATCGATTGATCCATCTGAGGCTTTTTTACTGTCATCCATTGCTATGGTATCAGAGCACTTTCCACATATAATCAGTTACCATATCAAAGTTACACATGAGGTCTCTGGCTCTTCTCCTTTTTTCAGGGTGAGGAATAAAAATTCTACCTCTGCTGTGGCCCCGAGGCCAGAGGAGCTCTCTGCCCCCACTAGCGACTCAGGGCCAGAAGAGCTGTCAGCGTCCGCCATGGCCATGGGGTTCAAGGTGTCAGCCGCTGCCCCCATCAGTAGGGCTCTTTTGCTATAATGAACCCCTGGAATTAACGAACAAATGGCTTGGATCCCCAGGGATTCGTTATAGTGAGGATGTACTGTATTTTGTTGGTTGGTTGATTAGTTTCTATGTTGCAGATGTTTTTGGTGAATGGTGTTTAGGGAGGGCGAGGTATGTTTGATTAGATGGGAGGATCCATTTGATGTCATCAAGTAGTGGGTACAACCAGATCAGGCCCCAGATGGACCATGCGCCTATCTTCCCCTGGTTCGAGGTTCTCTAGCAGACACAGGGGCCTGACTGCACTTAGCCATCTGTCTGAGCTAGTAAACACTACTCTCCTCGGCATCTCCCATCGGCTAGCTCAGTCGCCTCCCCTCCTAGCATACTGGTTTTTGTGGCTGCCTGTCTCACCCTATTCGTCATATAGGGAGCTTGGGGGCTCATTGTTCTCCCAGTGATTTTCTAGGTGCCTAAAAATTAGGTGCTGCCGCACTGCAGGTCACCACGCCTGGGTCTGTTTACGGATCCAGGCACCAATGGGTTTTTCAAAGGGAACTAGGCATCTAAATCCCATTGAAATCAATGAGTTTTGGACACCTAGATGCTTTATAAAAACCTACCAGGCACCTAAACACCTTTGAAAACCAGTCCTTAGGTGACAAAGTGCAGGTATCTATACTGGGCAATGATAACCTGGTATGCTGCTGTGGGTCCATTGACTCATGATCTTTGAAATCCACCAGAGATCATAGAATCACAGAAATGCCGGGCTGGGAGGGACTGAAAGCCAAGGGGAATCAGGTGCTGCCTCTTTGAAATCCCATCTTAAATTCCTGGAAAAAATAGCCCTCCCCTTTGAAGAACATGCCCATATCTCTGCTGATTCCACGGCTGGCGCCAGCTCAACTAATAGAAAAAAGTGAACTCCTGTATTTTGTAGGTATGTTACAGAATCACAGAACCATAGAAAGGTGGGGCTGAAAAGGACCTCGAGAAGCTTATGCAGGACATAGTAAACATAGACGAGCCCTGACAGGTGCTTGTCCAACCTGTTCTTAAAGCCTTCAGTGATGGGGATTCCACAACCTGCCTTGGCAGCCTATTTCAGAGTTTAACTGTCCTTAGAGTTAGAAAACTTTTCTTAATCTCTTACCTAAATCTCCCTTGCTGCAGATGCAGCCCATTACTTCTTGTTCTATCTTCAATGGACATGGAAGACAATAGATCACCGTCCACTTTATAACTGCCCATAACATATTTGAAGACTTATCAGGTCCCCACTCAGCCTTCTTTTCTCTTCCCAGTACGGCAACTACCATTGAGGAAATGATCAAAGAGCAGCAAAATCCCTTGTGCCATATGCTAAACCATATGATGGGACAACAAATACAATAAGGCTCAGAACTTCAAATCTATCAAATTCCCTAATTAGCTTTGAAAATTCCCTTCAATCGGGTCTGCACGTCCAATTCACCTTGGTAGCTTTTACCAAGGCTAGTGGTGGATTCTCCATCTCTTGATGTCTTTAGATGGAGACTGAATGCCCTTCTGGAACATGCATTCATCAAACATAACTTATTGGGCTCAAGATAGGGGAAAATACCCTTTGATCTATAGGAGGTCAGAAGGCTCAGACTGGGTGATCTAATAGTCTTTTCTGGATTTAAATGCTATGAATATTCCACAAAACTTTCCATTGATGGGACCTAGGGTCGCAATCCCCTAGGGACCTTTAAAAAGAGACTGAAAATAGGCTTTAGAATTATAGCTTGGTCCTTAACTGAGAGCCCTGGAGAACTTTTCACCTATAAAGCAAGTTCACTTGCCCAGGGCCATGTGTCTGACACTTAACCCAGAGACATCATGTCTAGGGAGAAGATAGGAGGTTATTCTAAGAGCAGGGATGGGATTTTCTAAAAGTCCTGAGGAGTTAAACGCAAGCTCCCAAGGACTCCTTTAACTCCATTAGGCCCTACTCCAGAAGGGAGCCACAATATTCACTGTTGGACAATATACCCGCCACCAGTGCCTCTGGGACAGAATGCAGGAGATCCAGTTTGTTGGCACATAGTCCTGGCAGAGGAGGTATCTAAGAAGCCGTGGAGAAGGTGTTCAGGTGAGGTGAGCATGGTGGGTTGAGGTAGCTGGCTATTTATTTGGTTTTAAGCCAGATAATCCTCTTTTTTTGTGATTTGTCTGCAGTCATGTTTTTGTCCAGTATCATGGATGAGGGATTCAATCAAGGTCACATTGGCTGGCAGGGCCACGCAGGCCGGGGCGTGGCCACAGCTTTCCCGCAAATACCAGAATGTCCGGTATTCTGGCTATGCGTCACTAGCCAACCTAATTGAGGGCAGAAATGGGTAACATTTTTCCTAGCCTTTGGCAGATTGTTTAACTTAGCTAAAAACATAGCAGCATCTGTCATGAACATGTTGAGGAAACCATTTCCCAATGACAAGTTACTTTGACCCGCGCTACCAACACACACCCCTACCCATGTCATGTATCTCCGGTCTGCAGGGTTCAGAGGGACTAGGAATGGGCATGTCAGAGATGACCCGGGAATAAACCTGCCCCTTCTCTCACTAAGAAGTCCCTCCCCTCTTAGGTCTCACTTGAACTGCTGTTCTGCAGTAGCTTGGTAGGCAACATTAGCCTCTCCTTAGTACAGGAATAAGGTCCCCTGAAATTCTCAGGCCGCTTGTGTGTATGCGAGGGTCACCATCTAAGCTAGGCTGACACCCGGGGGACTCAAACAGAGACATCTAGGGCCCAAAATACGAGAGTCTACAGCTTGAGCTGAACAGCCAGGCTGCCTGACAGCCACTGGAACAGCCTCTGATCCTCAGGTGCGGCACAGAGGGGACTCATAACACGCACTGCCCATGGGTGTTGTTTATACAGTGACACTGCACAGCTACACAGTTCAAGGGCTCCATCTGAGCAGGAGTCACCTTGCTCAGCCAGGAGGACAGGGCCTCACAGACAGTTGTACTAATGCAATGCCATGGACTCTACTAGTGTTTGTGTTCTGTGTGGCCCCTTCTCCTCTCCCATCCCTGCACATCCATAAAAACACAGAGTCACAGATTTCAAGGCCAGAAGGAATGACCAGATCATCCAGTCTGATCTCCTGTACTCCAACACCAAACCCAACAACTAAAATTAGACCAAAGTGTCACAGCCCTCAGGAGACTAGACAGTTTTGTGCCACCGGCAGAGAATAAGAGAGACTGAGGTGCATCTGTGCCTGAGGTCCCCGTAAAGGCAGGGAAATGATTGAGATACACCCAGAAAATCCTGGCAAGTGACCTGCATTACACTCTGGAGATGAAAGCAAAACCCTCCTAAGGTCCCTGCCAATCTGACCGGGGGAGAAATTCCTACCTGACCCCCAGATGGTGATCAGTTAGATCATGAACCTGTGGGCAAGAACCAGCCAGGCACGCACCTGAGAGAGAGAATGGCTCGGTGCCACCTCAGAGCCCTGCCACATCCCACCCAATGGCCCATCTCCAGCGAGGGCCGCCCCGATGCTTCAGAGATTTAAAAAATGCTCCCAGAATACACTGGGTTGGAGGGGGAGGAATCCCTTCCTTATCCCTTCCAGTGGCCAGAGGAGACCCTGAAACATGAGCTTTTGGGAACATAAGACATATGCCACAACTGAGCCCCAGGGCTGATGAGCCCTACCCCCCACCATCACAAGCAGCCCCATCATACAATCCCACTCAGACATGTGTCCAGCTCTATCTTCAAACTAGTTCTGTCATTGGACCCCCACAACTCCTATTGTGTGGCTGCTCCAGAACCTCACCCCGCTGGTGATTTGAAACGTTCCTGTAATTTCTAGCCAGTATCTCCATCTCCCACACGCCCAAATGTACATGTGAGCCAGGCTAACACAGTTTGGCTCCTTGTCCCCCACCTAGTGGTTAGGCCATGAATGGTGCTGTAAAAGACAATGGGCCCAGTACCCAGCGGGTGGCAATGGATATACAGCTCCATTGGAGGCAGTAGGTCAGATCCACAAATGCTGCAATTTGCTTTTGTGCCACCAAAGTCAATGGGACTACACTGAAGTGTTGAGGATCTACCCCAAATGTCTTCTCACCTACCCCAGTCTTAAACCAGTCTGACTCCTCTGGTTCCAATTAAGCCACTCTTGATTTATACACACAAGCAAGACAACTCCCATCATTCTTTTCATTGGCCATGAAACAGGTGCTAGTGGCCAAACAGTGTAACGGGTATTGTTTGGCACAGAATGAAAGTCTGATTCCTCTCGTGCACACAATTTACACCCATTTACTCCACAACTAGACCAGATTTTCAACTGGAGTAAATCACTGCAGCAGTAGTGACATCAATGGAGTTAATCTGGATTTGCATTGGTGCAACTGAGGCAAAAATCAGGCGTGTTTGTGTGCAAGCTGTGTGATCATGGAAATAACTGACATTAATGAACAGATACTCCTCAAGGCAGCTTTCATCTCCTTGTTCCTCATACTGTAGATAATTGGATTCATGATTGGTGGCAATACGGAATAGAGAAAAGACACCACAAGATCCAGAGCAGATGGGGAGCTGGAGATGGGTTTCAGGTAGGCAAAGGCCCCAGTGCAAACAAACAAGGAGACCACAGTGAGGTGAGGAAGGCAGGTGGAGAAGGCTTTATGCTGGCCCTGCTCAGAGGGGATTCTGAGCACTGATTTGAAGATCTGAACATACGACACAATTATAAAACCAAAGCAGCCTAAGACTAAACACACACTAAAGGCAAGATCCCAACTTCACTCAGATATGTGTCAGAGCAAGGGAGCTTCAGTAGCTGTCGGATTTCACAGAAGAACTGATCCACCATGATCCTTCTGCATCCTCAAAAGGTCAATGTAAACATGTTCCTGGTGTTAAGCACAGAGTAGAGAATCCCACTGATCCAGGCACCGGCTGCCATTTGTCCACAAGTTCTGCTGTTCATCATTCTCTCATAGTGTAGTGGTTGCCTGATGGCAACATATTGGTCGTATGCAATGACATTATTTTCTAATAGTGCAGTGGCTGGCAGATGGTGACATATTGGTCGTATACCATGATGATGAGAAGGGAAACATCTGTTCCCAGCAAGAAAAAGAGGAAAAACACTTTGGCAACACATCCAGCATAGGAAATAGACCTGGTGTTCCTGAGGGAGTTGTCCATGGATTTGGGGATGATGACCGAGATGGAGCCAAGTCTTAGTATGGACAGATTCATGAGGAAGAAGTACATGAGTGTGTGAAGGTGGTGGTCGAAGGCTATGCCCATGAAGATAAGAAGATTCCCCATTAGGGCTGCCAGATAAAGAACTAGAAACTCCACAAAGTGCAAAATTTGCAGCTCCCGAACATCAGAGAATCCCAGGAGAAGGAACTCGGTCAGGGTGGTTCAGTTGGACATTTTCTTTCTCAGGACATCAGGTGATGGTTGTAGAGGGAGGGACAAGAGCAAGAGCCAGGATTAGATCAGTAAAATAACTCTCCTTTTTAAAAAACACCTTAATTTTCTTGAGTCAGACCCTTAGCTTGTGAAGATTGGTGTAATATGGAAATGAGGATGGGGAAAACAGCCCCACTGATTCCAGTGGAGTTACTCCTGATTTACACTGCGGTGAGAGAAAGTAGAATCAGCTCAATGGACTCCAGTGCAGTTACTCCTCATTTACACCAGGGTGATTAAGAGGAGAATTAGAAACAATTGCATTTGAAGTATTTGTATACCTCTGTTACACAGAGGTGGGCCAATTCTGGATAATGGTGTATAAATATTAATATTCTCAGTTTACTGAGGGAAATCGAGGGTCTGGATGGCCTGATTCTGGTGTCGGGGCACTGCTGTGAAGTGGGGTAATTTCACTGCATGCCATGGAATTACTCCTCATTGATACTGCTCTAAATGGAAGCAGCATTTTGCATGGACGTGAGCAAACCCAGGCATAATTACACATTAAACTCGAGTCAGGAATACAGTTCAGGAGTCCTGCCTCAGCTTCCAATGCCCAAATTGAGGTAAGAGTAAAAATATGAAAAAAATATCTATTGGCACTTACAATTTCTTCCTTAAAACGCCACTCTGTAACTCACAAATATATTTCATTGCAAGAGCAAACTTACAGTGCCGGTGTGTGTGGAACCCTGCCAGACTGAGATGTCTTTTCTCCTCCAGCTACAGACTGCAATTGGTTGCCCATCTCTCTAGCCCCATGCACACCGCTCTATCGATCTATCTCTCTATCTAATGCCCTATCACTGTATTATGAGAGGCTGTTCCCCCCTCATACTGAGGCTGAGCTGATGCAAATACAGTGAGATCTGTGCTCTCTGCAGATGAGCTGTGTGTCAAAAATGTTGGTGCTGTGGGAAGGTGGTTTATCCATGTCTGTTTCCTATGGATTTGTCGGACTCACTCCCTGGAGCCCTCAAGGGTCCAGAGGAAAGGATAAATTTGTCTTGCCCTCTAGTTCCCTGGAGAGATTTCAGAAACTAAAATAATCACAATTAAAACAAGGCAGCAGGGTCTATAGGAAAGATTGTGAGGCAAACACTAAGGGCACACAGGACTGTACTCCAGACTTCTGGCATCAATTCCTAGCCCTGCCGCTGACCTGCTGTGTTACTTTGGGAAAGTCATTCGCTAGGGCTGTCTTTCCCCTCCCACCCTTTGCCTGTCTTTTCTACTGTAAGCTCTTTTGGGCGGAGACTGTGTCTTACATAATATAATGGGCCTCTTATATCAGGTGCAACTATCAGATAATTAATTAACTATTAAAAAGCTAAGGGTCAAGGTGTCCTGAGATTTGATCCCAACTATTCCCCTGACTTTGTTCAGTCCCTTCACCGCTCCTTTCCTCAGTTTGTCATCTGTCCAATGGGAATAATAGTTACTTGGAGGATAATTCATAATCAGTAGTGATGGTGGGGGGAAGTCATTTTTGGTTTTATGAAAACCTGGAAATGGAAAACATTTTTGTATATTTTTCCAGGTTTGGGGGGGAAAGTTTTCAATATCAGAAATCTTTTCCCAAAACTATAAAATGTTTACCATAAACTTGCATTTTTACTAGAGACGTTTATTGAAAACCAAACATTTTTCAGTCTCCAGTTTTATATTTTGCCCACCCCCCATCCAAAAGCAATATTATGGGATGTTACTAAACAATGACATTTCCCATAAAAATATAATTTTCATTTTTGACCAGCTTTAATAATGAGTAATTAAAACTAAATTCAATGCATTTGAGTTGATGTGGATGCAACAATCATTGCAATTTTATTTGACAGCATCTGCTTGTCATAGGAACTGTCTGACTAGGTAAGATGTTTTGACCATCCAGTCCAGTATTCTGCCCCTGATAGTGGCCGGTACCACCTGATTCAGACGAAAGTTTAAGAGGCCCCTTAGAGGACAGTTCTTGCATAACCTGCCCATGGCGGAGTCTCATGGTCAGCTAGTGTATGGTCTATGGCGTGAGGAAGGTGAGTTTCTATCCCTCATAGAGTTTTATCTACTCCAAAGTAACTGCATGCTTTCATTATCCAGATAGGCTGAAATATTCAAAGGAACATACTGGATTTGTGTGTCTAAATCCCATTGGCTTTTGACAGGAGAGGAGTGCCCAGCTCCATTAATCCTCTTTGAATATCTCGCTTAGTTCATTATTAATTACTTATTTTGTAGATTCCATTACTGACAATTTTCATTTCAAGATTAGATATTTTACTAAAGGATCTGCTTTAGGTATTATTTTGGAGATGTTCTGTGGACTGGGTTATACAGGAGGTCAGACTAGACAGTCACTATGGTCCCTTCTGGCCATGGAATCTATTAATCTAATTTGATCTCCACCAAAAATAGGAACAACATTTATCCAAAAATTGACAAAATGGTAGATTTTTTAAAAAGGATTCTAAATTTCTATGAATAAAAAAAAATAAAATTTTCTTTAAATAATGGTGTAGGAGGATTCTGATCCTCTCTCCTGTTTTTGACCAGATTTATTCAAATTAATTCCGGGAGATTTGAGCTGAATTAGTCAACATCTTTCTCGTGGTGATGTAGGCTATTTTGTGTTCCTGGAGGAGCCAGCATGACCGGTGATGGGACTTTCAAGGTTGCCTATAGATATTTGGACACCAAAATTCCTATTAGTTTTAATGGGAATTGGTCATCCTAGGCCCCTAGGTGAAAATCTCCACCCATAGTTTTACGATCAAAACCTGCAACACTTTTCTGGTGGCATTTTTAAGGCTGTTATTCAATATTTTTATTAACGACTTGAATAACATAGGAGAAAATATGCTTATAAAACTTGCATATGACACTAAGCTGGGAAGGGTTACAAACACTTTTGAGGACAGGATCAGAATTTGAAATGACCTTGACAAATTGGAGAATTGGTCCCAAATCAGCAAGAGGAAATGCAATAAAGACAAGTGCAAAGATCTTCTCTTATCAACGAAAAATCAAATGTACAACTACAAAATGGGGAATCACTGGCTAGAGTGGATCACAAATTGAATATTAGTCAACAATGTGATGTAGTTGCGAAAAAGTTTAATATCATTTGGAGTGTATTAAAAAGAATGTCATATGTAAGACACAGGAGGTAATTGTCCCACTCTACTTGGCACTGGTGAGGCCTCAGCTGGAGTACTGTGTCTGGTTCTGGGTGCCAGACTTTAAGAAAGATGTGGACAGATTGGAAAGAGTTCAGAGGAGACCAACAAAAATGATCAAAGGTTTAGAAAACCTGACCTATGAGGAACAGTGAAAAGCAGAAGAATGGGGTTTAACTTGAAAAGAGGACCAGCAACCTCAGTCCATAGCAGAATAAAAGAAAATTTATTTAAAATTCTGTTTGAATGGTACCTCACACAGCCAGGTTAAATATATATAATGGGATTCTCTAATGTTCGGTGGCTGCGTATTTTACACTTTGTGCTGTTTCTAGGGATTTACCTGGTATCCCTGAGAGGGAATCTCCTTCTTATCATCCTTGCACTGCTTGACCATCACATTCACACCCCCATGTACTTCTTCCTGATAAATCTGTCTGTCTTAGACCTTGGATCTATCTCCTTCACTGTTCCCAAGTCCGTGGCCAACTCCCTGTTAAATACCACGTCAATTTCTTATGCTGGATGTGTTACCCAAGTCTTTCTCTTCATCTTCTTCACTGCGGTTGACTTTGCTTTTTTCACCATCATAGCGTATGACTCATATGTCGCCATCTGCCAACCACTGCACTATGAGATGACAATGAACAGGAGAGCTTGTGTCCAAATGGCATCCAGTGCCTGGATCACTGGAATTCTGCTTTCTATACTGCACACTGGGAACACATTTGCAATAACCTTCTGTGGCTGCAACATGGTGGGTCAGTTCTACTGTGAAATCCCCCAAATATTCAAGCTCGCCTGCTCTGACCTGTACCTTGGTGAAACTGTGGTTCTTTCCTTTAACATATTCTTTGGCTTAAGTTGCTTTTACAATTGTGTCATATGTTCAGATCTTCAAAACAGTGCTGAGAATTCCCTCTGAGCAGAGTTGCCATAAAGCCTTCTCCACCTGCCTTCCTCACTTTATTGTGGTCTCCTTGTTATTTTGCACAGCTTTTTTTTGCTTACGTGAAGCCCACCTCCCACTCTCCATCAGGTCTGGATCTTATGGTAGGTGTGCTTTCTTCAAGGGTGCCTCCTCTCATGAATCCGATCATCTACAGCATGAGGAACAAGGAGATTAAAGGCACCCTGAAGAAACTAATTGGATGGAGGTTATTCATCAAAAATTAAATTGTCAGATTTCTCCCTTCACCATGATTTCAATCTGTGTTTCCTTACTGATATAATCAAATGATGACTTTATTGCCTCAATGGGAAGATGCTGTTCAATCTTTTTTATACAAAATGCTGTGTTTACAGTGGAAATAATCCAGACTAAATTCACTGAAGTCAGTGGAGTTACTCTAGGTTTACACCAGTGTAAATCAGATAAGAATCAATTGATCGATCTAGCTATAAATGGCAAAAACAAAACCAAAAAAAAAAAAAACCCGAAAATCCTTTGTTAAGGTTGCCCAGTGATAGTTCAGACACAGTGTTCGAGCATAGGGCAAGTGCAGATAGCGCCTGTCCATTGCAGTGACAAGGCAGAGCCTGAATGTAGGTGTTATGGGTTTTGAGGGGCATCGCCCAAAGGGGGCAGAGTTAAGGTTATGTGGGCAATTACCTTATCTTACCTTAATTCTGTATGTCCTGGTTTTCTGAAGCTTCAGTTTTGCTGAACGGGACCTTCTGGATGGGCACGAGCTCTCACTGGGAGACCTTAACTCTGTTTCAGTGAAGTTTTTGGCTATTTAATTTTCTAGTTGTTTGAAGAGAAAGAAAAAAATTAGTATGAGTAAGTGGTCCTTGTTTCAGCTGTAGATAGCAATGGATATGGAGGACAAGAGAAGCAAAAGGCTCTTTTCAGAACCACCATGTTTTTCTGGACAGGAACTCTATTCTGTGCCTTTCTGGGTCCCCCTCACATCCACCCCCAGAACCTCTCCATAAGTGCAGCACAAAGTCGGATGCATCCATCTGCCATATTGGACACTCAAAGAAGTGGCCTGTTAATCTTAATTAGCTGTTCTGAGCTGAGTGAATACCGTTCCAGGAGATGGTGCAGCCAGAATCAATAGCTCCGAGAGGTGTGAACTGTTTCACTCTTACCAGTCACCCCAGGGCCAGCAGGGTCTTCTTGGTGTTGTTCGTGCACACTTTCCATGTGACTCTTCTCAGTTTCACACCCCAAGAGGCGGCGCTTCCCTAGATCCGGCACACATGAGGAAGTGGTAAGGGAGACGGGTTAAGCCCCCCAGAAGGGCAAGGACAAATCCCTCAAGATCACGTGAGAGGAGCAGGTAGTGTTCCTTTTCCACCAACTCTTCCACCCCCATCATCCCCCCCATCTCCCAGTGAGCGTGTGCATGGGTTATTTATTTTCATTTCAAAAATAGTTTCAGCACTTTCTCAATATTCAGCTGTTCTCAAGGGATAGTTCCCCAACATTAGAATCCCTTCAACAGAGGCAGATTCCTCCTGTTTTTAGACACAGATTTCTGCCCAAGGTTAGATTTTGACTCACAGGACCTAGATGTGTTGCCAGAACATTCTCCTTTCATCAGCTATGGGTCTGCAAGTAAGAAACAGCTTTCAACCATCTCCTCCTCTTGCAAGTCACATGCACAGTGCAATCCGTTTGGCGTTACTCCAAGAACTTCAAAGGCTGACACGACTAACTGAGAATTAAACACTGTGGCTAATAACGCTGTCACTTTATTTCCCCCTGAGGGTCAGTGGGTGGACTGCACTCTGCTGAGTTGGCCCTTGAGCTTTGGAGACCCTGCATGAGGATCTGGGCCCCGGTTTGATCTCTAGCTATGCACAATGAATTGGCACCAAAATGCACCAAATGTACGAAAAGTTAGAAATACTCCACTGTAGTCAACTGATTTCCCTCTCACTCACCCTGGTGTAAATCAGGAGTAACCCCACTGGAGTCAATGGGGCTGATTCCCCCATCACTCATCTCAGGGTAATTCAATGGTGTTACGCTGGAGTATGTCTGATTTCGGGGAGAAGAGATTCAGGCCCTTTGACTCCAGCGTCTGATGCATCCTCCACCCCCTGAACACTCTTACTCTAGTCCCCGGGTGTCTAATTCCCTCTGTCACACACAGCCCAGACCTGCAAACAACCCTCCCAGCCCCTAATCCCCTTCCTCCCCTCTCACAACCCTCCACCTCATGGACGCTCTCGGTCCCTGTTTTTTGAGAGTTCCCCTCCCTGGCCCAGAGCCAATTCTCCACTGAGAGTTCCTGACTCAGCTTCCTCAGAGATTCCTGTTGAACCCCTTTGCCCACCAGTCCCCTCTTCTGCTCAGCTCCACTCCCCTGATATGGCCCAAGCCCCAGGGATCAGTTCACGACCTCTGCTTCCTCCTGTCAAAGTTCCAAACACCAGACATTCTCTCCTGATTCTGTCCTTTGGCCAGCCCTGGCCATCATTTCCTTCCTACACCACTCTCCTCCTTCCTGTGTCTGGCCCTCTCTAGAGCTGGGAGAGGCTTTCAGTCCCTCATCCCATTTAGTCCATCACCTCTCAGCCAAGCCTGCCCAAGGAGGGGAGCAGAGAGCGCCCATCTGTGGAGTAGATCCCTGTCTGCTAGGAACTGCAGAGAGACCCATCAACTCAGGACATCCAGCGAAGGGACACCGCAATGGCTGCTGTATAATACGGTGATGGGGGCATGAGAGAGAGAGAGAACCAAACAAACAATCCTGGGAGTGGATAGATAGATAGATAGATAGATAGATAGATAGATAGATAGATAGATAGATAGATAGATAGATAGATAGATAGATCAGACTGGCAAAAATTCCACAAAGACCAGCACAGTAAGTTTGCCATTTAAATATGTTAGAGTATTAATATAGAAGGGTAATTTAAGAATATACATTTGAATTAGGTTTGGAACTCTTTAAGACATTTGCTATCAAGTTAATCAATCATCTAGAGCCTATCAGAATTTCTTTTATAAAAAAAAATCTCCAATTCATGTTTGGGCAACTGAGAAAAAAACATTTTCAGCTAAATATTGCAGAAAACTGATATTTTTCTGCCTAGATCCACCCATATGAAGTATCCATGAAATATATTTGAGGATACCTGAGACTTTCTATGAAAATTTGATTAATTGATAACACAATTCTCCTTTGAAAACAATTTAAGTAGAAAATTTCTCACCACCCTTAATTGTAAACTGAGCTTTTAACAAAGACTGGGGAATGCAAATATTGTCCAATAATACAATAATTTCAAACCCGTAGACTCTCTTGAATGTCTTCTTATTTCTGATTCAAAGGGGTAGCTGCCAGATGGTAAAACTGATTAAGCAACAAAGCTGATAGCCCACAGAATTTGTTTTGTACCAACTTGTGCCTTTAAATTCAGGATGAGAGTTGAACCAAGCAGCCAAAACCAATCTATCCTGACATGGAAGACAGTTGGATTTGGGGAGATTAAGAGGAACAGAACCCAGACATCTTGGTCTAGCACCATATCTGGTGTGCAACACTGCTGCCAGATTCAGTAGATCTTCATGTTGTTCATAAAGAGAGGCTTGGTCAGTTGCAGAAATGCTCAGCCAGATTTATTGTCAGCAAAGTATGTAACTAGCACCCTGTCCAACAGGTCACAGGGCACTAACACATGTATGCCCATGACAAGGTAAAGACTCAGTCACCATAACAGGATCCTGTGCCCTTGGCCGATTCAAAGATGCCCCACCATGACTTCTCCTTTTATACATTGATAGAAACAAATTTCATATTACATTCTAGATGTTGTTAGTTACCAGCCCTACACCTTGTACCTGCTGGGTCAAGAAAAACATCTTCATCCATTATCCTGTGCTCCCTTCCTTACCTTACGAGGGGTCAATGTGCTCCTGTATCATCTTTTGGGAATTTGTTTACAAAGTTATTTGAGAAATCTGTGTGTTCTTGTTCCATCCTCTCCAATCAGGAATGTGCTTACTTGGTTAGTCAATACCTGGTGTGTTACTATTCTGCCAAGGTCAGGCCTTCTTTGGTTTGCAGCCTTTCGTTCACACTGTGAGTTATGGCTAGGGCCAGGGCCAGCTCCAGGCACCAGCAAAGCAAGCAGATGACTAGGGTGGCCAATGAAGAGGAGGGCGGCACATCCGGCGGCAATTCAGCAGCAAGGCCGTCACTGCCTCTCAGAGCGAAGGACCTGCAGCGGAATTGCCACCGTAGAATGAAGCGGCGGTAGAGCGGCCGCTGCTTGCGATCGCAGCTTTTTTTATTTTTTTTTATTTTTCTGCTTGGGGCGGCAAAAACGCTGGAGACGGCCCTGTCTAGGGCTCCAGCAAGGCCTCTACTTACGGCAGCCGAACCCTGGCCATTGCCCTTGTCTTTCCCTTCACAGCCATCACATAGTGTACTGAGGAAGAAAATGTCCAACCAAGTCACTGTGACCGAGTTCCTTCTCCTGGGATTCTCTGACATTCGGGAGCTGCAAATTTTGCATTTCTTGCTGTTTCTAGGGATTTACTTGGCAGGCCTGACTGGGAATCGTCTCATCATCACAGCCATAGCTCTCAACCACCGTCTTCACACACTCATGTATTTCTTCCTGAAGAATCTGTCTGTCCTAGACCTTAGCTCAATCTCCATTGTCGTCTCCAAGTCCATTGCCAATTCCCTCATGAGCACCAGGGCCATTACGTATTATGGATGTGCCGCCCAATACTTTCTCTTCCTTTTCTTCGCTGCAGCTGAGCTTCTCTTACTGACCATCGTGGCATAAAACCGGTACTTCACCATCTGCCAACCACTGCACTACGAGTCAATGATGAACCGGACACCTTGTGTCCAAATGGCAGCTAGTATCTGGATCAGTGGGGTTCTCAATTCTGCACTGCACACTGGGAACACATTTGCAATAATCTTTTATGGAGATAATGAGATGGCTCAGTTCTTCTGTGAAATCCCCCAGCTCCTCAAACTTGCTTCTTATGACTCATATCTCAGTGAAACTGGGGCTATTGCCTTTAACGTGTACTTTGTCTTAAACTGCTTTGTCTTTAAAATTGTGTCATATGTTTTGATATTCAAAACAGTGCTGAGAGTCCCCTCTGAGCAGGGCTGGCATAAAGCCTTCTCCACCTGCCTTCCTCACCTCATTGTGGTCTCTCTGTTTGTTTGCACTGCTAGTTTTGCCTATATTAAACCCACCTCCAGCTCAATCTCATGTCTGTATCATGTGGTACCAGTTTTTTATGCCCTGGTGCCTCCCATGATGAATCTGATCTTTTATAGATGAGGAACAAGGATATCAAATTTGCCCTGTGGAAAATGATTGGGTTGCGGCTATTCTCCAAAAAATAAAATGGCCAACTTTATCCCATTACCATCGTCTCATTCTGTGTTTCTTTATAAATATAATAAACTCTTGACATTATTTTCTCCAGGAGAACATAACGTGCAATCCGTTTTGGCACACTGAGGTATTTACACTGGTAAATATCTAGAAAAAACTCCACTCAGATCAATGGAGTTATTACAGATTTACACCTATATAAATATCCTGTCTTCACACAGTGGTCAATGTCATATGCTTCACAGAGAATGAACAGGACAGGGCAATTATTGAGTGACCCATCCTGTATTGTCCAATTCCAGCATCTGGCAATAAGAGACTTAAGGACACCCAGAGCATAGGGTTGCATGCCTGACTCTCTTGGTTAATAGCCATTAATGGACCTATTATCCATAAACTTATCATGTCTAGCTATCCATCCATCCCCATACATACCCCTCCATCTATTGATTGATGGATCTGTCTGAGTCTTATGTACTGCCACCCATCACCATGGTATCAGAACACTTTCCATATAAAATCAGTTACCATATCAAATTCACACATGGGGTCTCTGGCTCTTCTCCTTATTTCAGTATGGGGAGTAAAGATTCTGCCCCCTCCACGGCCCCGAGGCCAGAGGAGCTCTCTGCTCCCAGTACAGAACCAAGGCCGGAAAAGCTGTCAGCCTCCGCCATGGCGATGGACTCAAAGTGACAGTTGTTGCCCCTTGTGGCAGAGCTCTTTTGCTGTAATGAACCCCTGGCTTTAACGAATAAATGGCTTGGATCCAGGGGTTCATTCTAACGAGGATGTACTGTATTTTCTTGGTTGGTTCATTTGTTTCTTTATTCCAGATGTTTTTGGTGGGTGGGGGGTTGGGAGGGCGAGGTGTGTTTGATTATATGGGAGTATTCTTTGATGTCATCAAATATCGGGTATTACCAGATCAGGCCCCGGACCGAGCATGCACCTATCTTCCCCTGGTTTATGGTTCACTAGCAGAGACAGGGGCCTCCCTGACAGGACTTAGGCATCTCTCTCTGAGCTAGAACAAACTCCTGTCCTCGGCATCTCCCATTGGCTAGCTCAGGCGCCTCCCCTCCTAGTGTGCTGGATTTTGTGACTCCCAATCTTAGGTATCTGTCTCTCCTTATCCGTCATATAGGGAGCCTGGAGTCCTGACTCAGGCTGTGTGTGAACCTATTGTTGTCCCAGTGATTTTCTAGGTGCCTAAAAGTTAGATGTTTCCACACTGCAGGTCACCATGCCTGGTTCTTTTTATGGATCCAGGCCTCAGGGGGTATTTAGGCACCTAGTAGGTTTTTCAAAAGCAACTAGGCAGCTAACTCCCTTTGAAATCAATACATTTGGACACCTGGATGCTTTAGAAAAACCTACCAGGCACCTAACACCTTTGAAAACTGGGCCTGAAGTGATGAAGTGCAGGTGTCTATACTGGGCAATGATACCCTGGTGTGCAACTGTGGGTCCATTGACTCATGATCTTCGATATCCACCAAAGATCATAGAATCACAGAAATGCCGGTGTGGAAGTACAGAAAGAACTGACAGGAAGGAACTGCAATGCATGACTGTTCGTTAGGCAGAGTCAGGCTAACTGTAACCCTAATAACGTGAGATTTGTAGAAGCAAGGATTGTGTGAGGCAAGTGGGAAAGAACTGTGTGAGAAGTTGTTGCGACCTTGTGTAGATAACGTGTAGAAAGTATTGTATCTAGGCTAAAGTCAAAACAAGTGAGAAAAATAAGATATCAAGATGGCCTATGTATAAACAAAATGCAGCTGTTGTTTGTTATTGTCTGTAATGAAAGGTATAAATGCTTGCTGTAATTGTTTACCTGTAGAGAGACCTGCTTAGCTCTCTCCCTCTGCGCAATTGTGAGAGAAAATAAAGTATCTGACTTGCAGTACCCAAACAAAAAGCGAGAACACTGTTATTCTCCGACACCGGGCTGGGAGGGACTGGAAGCCAAGAGGAATCGGGTGCCTGGCTCTTTGAAAATCTCATCTTAAATTCCTCGAAAGAATAGTCCTCCCCTTTGAAGAACATTCCAATATCTCTGCTGATTCTGTGGCTGGCGACAGCTCACCTGACATAGAATCACAGAACCATAGAAATGTGAAGCTGAAAAGGACCTTGAGAAGCTGAGGCAGGACCTAGTAAATCTAGATCAGCCCTGACAGTTGCTTGTCCAACCTGTTCTTCAAAACATCTACAAAGATGGGAATTCCACAACCTCCCTTGACAGGACCTATGGTCCAAAACCCCTAGGGACCTTTACAATTCTAAACTAAAGCCTGTTTTCAGTCGCTTGTTTGTTTGGTTCTTAACTGAGAGCCCTGGAGAACTAAATCCTTTTTTGAACCCATAAAGCTACTGCATTTCTCCAAGGCAGTGTGTCTCACACCTAACCCAGAGGTGCAATGTCTAGGGAGAAGACAGGAGGTTGGTCTAAGACCAGAGCTGTGATTTTCTAAGAGGCCTAAGGAGTTAAACACAAGTTCCCAAGGACTCCTTTAACTCCATTAGGCCCTACTCCAGAAAGGAGCCACTATGTTCATTGTTTGGACAACATACCCACCATCAGTGCCTCTGACACAGAATGCAGGAGATCCAGTTTATTGGAACTTATTACTGGTAGAGGAGATTTCTAGGAAGCCGCACAGAAGCTGTGTGGGAGTGGTGAGCTTGTTTGGTAGCTGGCCATTCATTTGGTTTTAAGCTGGATAAGCCCCTTTTTGTGTGGTTTGTCCCCTGTCTGGTACTGAGACAAAACCAGACATGTTTTTGTCCAGTATCAAGGACGAGGGACGCATGCAAGGTCACACTGGCAGGCAGGGCTATATGGTAGGGGCCAGGCCACAGCTTTCCCAGAAGTACCAGAATATCAGGTGTGACGTTGCTTTCTAGAAATAATAAACCCCATAATGCTTTATAGAAATATGCTTATAAGTGGAAATATGACATGACTGGAATATGTTTTATGTTAGATTGCCATGTAACACATCTCTGCAAAAGTTATGATCTACTGGATATATTCATCCTATTTACATGCATGCATCATTTTTGTATTCAAAGTTATGAATATTGGCTATGTACTTGTTTGATTTTAAGTAGCCTCAGTGAAGCAGTTGGTCAGCTTCTGGAGAAAAGACTATTCCCAGTAAGTGCCCAATCAAGAAACACTTAAGCTACCAATGAACTCTGAGAGATGCCAATCCACATCTGAGCTTTCCTGGGAAGGTGGCATTCTCCAGTAAAGTTCTGAGTCATGCATGGACATGTGACTTGCCCAGGTGACTCCAAAACTCCATCTTGCAACTGGAATCTGCATAGAAGTGGTTTCCACCCACAAGAGAAAGTCTATTTAAGCCCTGGAAACCCCTCCATTTTGTCTTCAGCTGGCTCAAGAGATAGTCTCTCTACCTACAAAGGATACCCGAAAGAAACTGGAACAAAGGACAGTAACCACAGCTATGTGTGAGTAATTGCTGGATCCAGAAGCTTACTGGAACATCTCTAAGGGTGAGGTTTCATCTGGAATCATTTTCTTACTGTATTAGGCATAGACTTGTGTGTTTTATTTTATTATGCTTGGTAATTCATTTTGTTGTGTCTGTTATTACTTGGAACAACTTAAATCCTACTCTTTGTATTTAATAAAATCACTTTTGATTTAATAATTACCCAGAGTATGTATTAATACCTGGGGGGAGGGGCAAACAGCTGTGCATATCTATCTATCAGCATTATAGAAACTGAACAATTAATGAGTTTATCCTGTATAAACATTATACAGGGTAAAATGGATTTATTTGGGGTTTGGATCTCATTCGGAGTAGGGTACCTGAGTGTTGGAGACAGGAACACTTCTTAAGCTGTTTTCAGTTAAGCCTGCAGCTTTTGGCGGACGTGCTTCAGACCTGGGTCTGTGTTTGTAGCAGACAAGCGTGTCGGGCTGAAACCAGGCAAGACACTGCAGTCCCAAGCTGGCAGGGAAGACAGGGTCAAAAGTAGTCCAGGCACAACAGGTGGCAGTTCCCAAGGGGGTTTCTGTGATCGAACCCATCAGATCCGGTATTCTGGGAATGCCTCAGTGGCCAACCTAGTCGAGGGAAGAGCTGGGAAACATTTTTCTAAGCCTTTCGCAGATTGTTTAACTCAGCTAAAAACATAGCAGCATCTGTCATGAACAGATTGAGGAAACCATTTTCCATTGACAAGTTACTTTGACCAGCTCTACCAACCTGAGCTGAGATCAACACACACATCCCTGCCCATGCCACACATCTTCGGTCTCCAGGGTGCAGAGACACTAGGAATGGGCAGTCTGAGAAGATCCGGGAATAAACCTGCTCCTCCTCTCACTAAAGAATTCTTCCCCTCTTAGGTCTCACTCCTACTGATTCTCTACAGTAGCTTGGTCAGAAATATCAGTCTCTGATTAGTGCAGGAATACGGTTCCCTGAAGTTCTCAGGTCACTTATGCGTATGCGAGGGTCACCATCTAATTTTGGCTGGCACCCGGGGAACTCAATGAGAGACATCCAGAGTACGAGCTTCTATAGCTTGAGCTGAACAGCCAGGCTGCCTGACAGCCATGGGAACAGCCCCCTATCCTGTGGGTGGAGCACAGAGGGGTCTCAAAACACACACTGCTCATGGGCAGTATTTATGCAGCAACAGTGCGTGGTTGCAGAGGTCAGGGGCTTTGTCTGAGCTGGAGTCACCTATCCCCAGCCAGCAGGACAGGGCATCAGAGACAAATGTACTAATGCAACACTATGGGCTCTACTGGAGACTAGATGGTTTTGTACCATTGGCAGAGAATAGGAGAGACCGAGGGGCACCAGTGCCAGAGTCCCCCTTAATGGCAGGGAAATGATTGAGATACACCTAGAAAATCCTGGCAACCGACCTGCACCACATGATGCCAAGGAAAGTGACCCCCCCACAATGTCCCTGCCAATCTGACCAGGGGAAAAATTTCCTCCTGACCCCCACATGGTGATCAATTAGACCCTAAAAGCAGCAAAGAGTCCTGTGTCACCTTATAGACTAACAAACGTATCGGAGCATGAGCTTTCGTGGGTGAATACCCACTTCTTCGGATGCGTGACTACGAAAGCTCATGCTCCTATACATTTGTTAGTCTATAAGGTGCCACAGGACTCTTTGCTGCTTTTACAGATCCAGACTAACACCTCTACCCCTCTGAAGTTAGACCCTGAGTATGTGGGCAAGAACCAGCCAGCCAAGAACCCGAGAAAGAGAGAATGGTTCAGTGTCATCCCAGAGCCATGGCACATCCCACCCAATGTCCCATTTCCAGACAGGGCTGAGTTTTATGTGTATTGTTTTGGCACAGAATGAAAGTCTGATTCCTCTGGCACACAGAATTTACACCCATTTACTCCACAACTGGCCCAGATTTTGTACTGGTGTACATCACCCCAGGGACAGTGACATAAGCGGAGTTAATCTGGATTTGCATTCGTGCAACTGAGGTCAAAATCAGACCTGGTTGTGTGGAAGCTGCGTGGTCATGGAAATAACAGTCATTAATGAATACTTAAAGATACTACATAATCAAACTTTAATTAGAGAAAGACAGAAAATTAATTCTTACCTACACCCAGTCAGTCTCCTCAGGGCAGCTTTGATCTCTTTGTTCCTCATGCTGTAGATAACTGGATTCATGATTTGTGGCAATATGGAATAAAGAACAGCCACCACAAGATCCAGAGGAGATGGGGAGCTGGAGGTGGGTTTTAGGTAGGCAAAGGTCCCAGTGCAAACAAACAAGGAGACCACAGTGAGGTGAGGAAGGCAGGTGGAGAAGCCTTTATGCCGGCCCTGCTCAGAGGGGATTCTGAGCACTGATTTGAAGATTTGAACATACGACACAATCATAAAAACAAAGCAGCCTAAGCCTAAACACACAGTAAAGGAAAGAACCCCAACTTCACTCAGATATGAGCAGGTAAGCTTCAGCAGCTGGGGGATTTCACAGAAGAACTGATCCACCATGTTGCCTCCACAGAAGGTCAATGCAAACGTGTTCCCGGTGTGTAGCACAGAGAAGAGAATCCCACCGATCCAGGCACTAGCTGCCATTTGGACACAAGCTCTGCTGTTCATTATTCTCTCATATTGCAGTGGTTGGCAGATGGCGACATATCGGTCGTACGCCATGACGGTGAGAAGGAAAAAATCCGCTGCCAGCAAGAAGAGGAGAAAAAAGACTTGGGCAACACATCCAGCATAGGAAATGGACCTGGTGTTCATGAGGGAGTTGGCCATGGATTTGGGAACAGTGACAGAGATGGTGCCAAGGTCTAGGATGGACAGATTCATCAGGAAGAAGTACATGGGGTTGTGAAGGTGGTGGTCGAAGGCTATGACCATGAAGATGAGAAGATTCCCCACCAGGGCTGTCGGGTAAATCATTAGAAACACCACAAAGTGCAAAATCTGCAGCTCCTGAACATCAGAGAATCCCAGTAGAAGGAACTCGGTCACGGTGGTTCGGTTGGACATTTTCTTTCTCAGGACATCATGTTCTGGTTGCAGAGGGAGGGACAAGAGCAGGGGCCAAGATTAGATCAGTTAAATAGCTCTCCTTTTGTGAAAACCACCTTAATTTCCTTCAGTCAGACCCTTAGCTTGTAAAGATTGATGTAACATGGGAATGAGGATAGAGAAAACAGCCCCACTGACTCGAAGGGATTACTCCTGATTTACACTGGTGTGAGAGAAGGTAGAATCAGCTCTGTAGACTCCAGGGCAGTTACTCCTGATTTACACCAGGGTGATGGAGAGGAGAATTAGGAACAATTGCTTTTGAGGTATTTGTATATCTCTGTCACCCAGATGTGGGCAAACTCTGGATAAAGTTGTATAACTGTTACTATCTTCAATTTACCAAGGGGAATTGGGGGTCTTGCTGGCCAGATTCTGCTGTCAGGGTACTGCTGCGAATGTTGGGTAATTTCACTTCATGCCATAGAATTACTCCCCATTTAAACTGCTCTAAACGGTAGAAGCATCTCGCATGGAGGTGACCAAACCCAGCCATAAGTACACAGTAAATTCGAGTCAGGAATATAGCTCTGGAGTTCCAAGGCTTCATCCTCCATTCCACGCTCGCAGTGAGAGACAGACATTCCGGTTCCCTTCCTGCTTCTCTAACCACTCAACTAAACTCCCTCCCAGAGCTTGGAAGAGAAACCAGGAGTGCTGACTCCCATTTCGCTCCCTACTCTAACCCACTAAATGCAACATGCCTCCCGGAGCTGGAAATACAGGCCAGGAGTTCTGGCTATACCCACTGGACTCAACTCCCTCTCAGAGTTGGAAACACAAGTGAGGTGTCCCCTCCTCTAATGTCTACATCAGACTGCATCTCAGCCTCTGTCCCAGTGACTCTTCACTGCCATCAGGAATAACTGCTGTGAGTGACAATGGAGAGTCATTGGGCCAGGGTAGGGGCATGAGAGTGATTCACCAGCCTGGTACTCGGGTCACTCACCTGGTGTCTGGAAGAGCCAAGTTCAAGTCCCTGCTCCAATGACTATTTAATTATTGATACAAAGTGGAGCAGCTTCAACAGGAGAGACTGAGACAGTCTCATTTGAGAACAGCCCGTAGCCTAGCTGCTCAGGCACTGTCCTGTAAAGTGAGAATTCATCAGTCAGAGGGAGGGATTGAACCTGAGTTTGTCACAGGCCAGCTGAGCACCCTAACCACTCAGCTTCAATTTCTGAGGGGTGCCTGTCCCACAGTCCTTATGAGAGACAGAAATATAACACCCTCCCCGCCCGTTCTGGTTCCTCCCCTCTACACACTGGACTGAACTTCCTACCAGAGTCACACATAAAACTCAGGAGTTCCGGCTCTCAGTCCCCACTACTCTTACCCACTAGACCCCACTCCCTTTCCAGGGCTGGGGATAGAACCTAGGAGACCTGGCTCCTAGTCCCCACTATTCTAACACACTTGACCCAACTGCCCTTGCAGTAATCTAATAGACAGAAGTAACAATACACTGAGACCCAGACACAAACAGATGTTGTATGATAGATAGATAAATAGATAGATGGATGGATGTAACAACAAACTAACAGCGAGACACAAGTAAGAAAAACATAGATACAGAGAGTGAGAGAGAAACACAGAACTAACACAAACAGGTAGATAGAGAAGTAAAAACAAACTAATTGAGAGAGAAAAGTGCAAACAGACAGCAAGACAGCAATAACAACAAACTAATGTATACAGAGAGAAAAGTAACAATGAGCTGATAGTGTTTGTCACAATTTTTGAACAATTTTAATGTAAAATCCTCAATCCATTCTAAATATATGTATGTCAATTTGATCCATTCCCCCACTCGCAATAGAAGGAAACTGAGAAAAGTACAGATGCGGTCTCCTCATCTCAAAAAGTATATACTGGCATTAGAAAATGTTCAGAGAAGGGCAACTAAAATGATTAGTGGTTTGGAACAGGTCCCATATGAGGAGAGACTAAAGAGGCTAGGACTTTTCAGCTTGGAAAGCAGGAGACTAAGGGGAGGATATGATAGAGGTATACAAAATTATGAGTGGTGTGGAGAAAGTGAATAAGGAAAAGTTATTTACTTGTTCCCATAATATAAGAACTAAGGGCCAAGAAATGAAATTAATGGGCTGCAGGTTTAAAACAAATAAAAGGAAGTTCTTCTTCACACAGCGGACAGTCAACCTGTGGAATTCCTTGCCTGAGGAGGTTGTGAAGGCTAAGAATATAACAGGGTTTAAAAGAACTGGATAAATTCCTGGAGGTTAAGACCATTAATGGTTATTAGACAGGATGGGTAAAGAATGGTGTCCCTAGCCTCCGTTAGTCAGAGGGGGGTGATAGATGGCAGGAGAGAGCTCACTTGATCATTACCTGTTAGGTTCACTAACTCCGGGGCACCTGGCATTGAACACTGTCGGTAGACAGGATACTGGGCTGGATGGAGTTGTGGTCTGGCCCAGTACGGCCATTGTTATACCCTTATGTTCTTAATGAATATTCTGCCCCCTCTTTCCTAAGATAAATGCTTTGGACTGCCTCAGTTTCCCATGCCCAAATTGAGCTAAGAGTGAAACTATAAAAAAAATCTATTGTCACTTACCATTTTGTCCTTAAAGTGCCACTCTGTAATCCCCAAATATATTTCATTGCAATAGCAAACTTACGGTGCCGGTCTGTGTGTGGACTCCTCCCAGACTGAGATGTCTTTTCTCGTCCAGCTACAGACTGCAATTGGTTGCCCCTCTCTCTCTAGCCCCATACACACCCCTCTATCAATCAATCTCTCTATCTAATGTTCCATCCCTGTATTATGAGAGGCCGTTCCCCCACCGCACTGAGGCCGAGTTGCTGGAAATACACTGAGATCTGTTCTGTCTGCAGATGTGCTGTGTGTCAAAACTTTGGTGCAGCAGGAAGGTGATTTATCCATGTGTGTTTTCAAAGGGCTTGTGGGACTCAGTCCATGGAGCCCTCAACAGCCCAGAGGCAACAATTAATTTCTCTGGCCCTTTATTTCTCTAAAGAGTTTCCAGAAACTAAGATAATCACAATTAAAATTAGGCAGCAACGTGTAAAGGGAAGATTGTGAGGCAAACACTAAGGGCACACAGGACTGTACTCCAGACATCTGGCATCAATTCCTAGCCCTGCCGGTGACCTGCTGTGTTACCTTGGGAAAGTCATTCTCTGGGGCTGTCTTTCCCCTCCAGTCTTTTCTACTGTAAGCTCCCCTTTAAATATCGTACTTCATTTATAATTAATTACTTATTTTGTAGATTACATCACTGACAACTTTGAAATCAAGATTGGATGTTTTTCTAAAGGATCCGCTCTAGGTATTGTTTTGGGGATGGTTTCTGGGCTGGGTTATACAGGAGGTCAGAGTAGACAGTCACTATGGTCCCTGATGTCCTTGGAATCTATTAATCTAATATGAACTCCACCAAAAATGAGAACAAATTTTCTCCAAAAAA
>NC_048311.1:121548-133433 GCF_013100865.1 Trachemys scripta elegans | reverse complement strand
GAGTCAGGAATACAACCTAGGAGTTCTGACACCCCATTCCCCGTACTGGCCAGGGTTCTACGTTCCCTGCGAGAGACAGACGTTCCGGCTCCCCTCCTGCTTCTCTAACCACTCAACTAAACTCACTCCCAAAGCTTGGAAGTCCTGACTCCCAGTTAACCCTCTGCTCTAACCCACTAAATCCAACCACCCTCCCAGAGCTGGAAATACAAGCCAGGAGTTCTGTCTCTACCCACTGGACTCAACTCCCTCCCAGAGCTAAGAACACAACATGAGGTGTCTTGACTCCCAGTCCCCTCCTCTAACCAATACATCAGACTGCAACTCAGCCTTTGGCCCAGTGACTCTCCATTGCCATCAGGAATGACTGCTGCGAGTGACAATAGAGAACCTTTGGGCCAGCAAACACAAGTTAGAGTTTTTCTCCAGTGTGGTACTTGGGGCACTCACCTGGTGACTGGAAGAGCCAAATTCAAGTCCCTGCTCCAATGACTATTTAATTATTGATACAAAGTGGAGCAGCTTCAACAGGAGAGACTGAGAACGTCTCATTTTAGAACACCCCGTAGCCTACCGGCTCAGGCACCCTCCTGTAAAGTAGGAATTCAAATCGCTTCTCATCATCAGTCAGAGGGGGGGATTGAACCGGAGTCTGTCACATGCCAGCTGAGTGCCCTAACCACTCAGCTTCAAATTCTCTTTTCTACACACTGGGCTGAACGTTCTCCCAGAGCCACACATAAAATTCAGGAGTCCTGGGTCTCAGTCCTTGCTATTCTTACCCACTACAATCAACTCCCCTTGAAGCAATCTAGTAGACAGAAGTAGCAATAAACATAGATATAGAGAAAGAGAGAGAGAACTAGACACAAACTGATAGAGAGAGAGAGAGAGAGAGAGAGAGAGAGATGGATGTATCAACAAACTAACAGTGAGACAGATGTAAGAAAAACATTGATACAGACAGTGAGAGAGAAACACAGAACTAATACAAACTTGTCACTTACAATTTTGTCCTTAAAGAGCCACTTTAACTCCCAAATATATTTCATTGCAAGGGCAAACTTACGGTCCCAGTCTATGTGGAATCCTCCCAGACTGAGATGTCTTTTCTCCTCCAGATACAGACTGCATTTGGTTTTCCCTCTCTCTCTAGCCCCATGCACACCCCTCTATCAATAAATCTCTCTATCTAATGCCCTATCACTGTATTATGAGAGGCCGTTCCCCGATCACACTGAGGCTGAGCTGCTGGAAATACACTGAGATATGTGCTGTCTGCAGATGAGCTGTGTGACAAAAACATTGGTGCTGCGGGAAGGTGATTTATCCATGTCTGTTTTCTAAGGGCTTGTGGGACTCAGTCCTTGGAGCCCTCAACAGTCCAGAAGCAACAGTTCATTTATCTTGCCATTTGCTTCTCCGAAGAGTTTCCAGAATCTAAAATAATCACAATTACAATGAGTCAGCAGGGTCTAGAGGAAAGATTGTGAGGCAAACACTGGGGGTACACAGACATCTTCAATCAATTCCTAGCCCTGCCTCTGACCTCCTTTGTTACCTTGGGAAAGTCATTCCCTGGGGCTGTCTTTTCCCTCCCACCCTTTGCCTGTCTTTTCTCCTGTAGGCTCCTTGCAGCGGAGACTGTGTCTTCCCTACTATAATGGGTCTCTCAGATCAGGTTCAATTTATTATTATTTAATTATTTATTTTTAATATCAAATATTTAAAATATTGTTATATTAACTGTATTATATTGTATATATAGCATAATATATTATATATAATATAATATATATTATCAAAATATTATTAATATTATATATTATTATTTAATTATTTAATATTATTCAATTTATTATTATTCAAAAGCAAAGGTTCAAGGTGTCCTGAGATCTGATCCCAATTATTCTTCTGGTTTTGTTCGGTCACTTCACCGCTCCAGTCCTCAGTTTGTCATCCATCCGATGGGATTAATAGTTAAAACTTGGAGGACAATTCTTAATGAGTGGAGATGCTCAAAAATATCTTCCTGTCAAAACAGCTTTTTGAAGAAAAATTTCTTGTCATTGAAAATAATTTTTGTGTGGAAAAAATTCATTTTCATCTTCTTTTATATGGGTTTTTGTTTTTGGTGGGAGGAAGCTGGGTTTTTTTTATGAAAACATGGGGATGAAAAACTATTTTGCATATTTTTTCATTTTTTTGTGGAAAAGTTTTCTATATCAGAAATCATTTTCCAAAACTAGAAAATATTTATCATAAAGTGGCATTTTTACTAGAGAAATTTATTGAAAACCAAACACTTTTCAGTCTCCAGTTTCATTTTTTTGCCCACCCCCATCCAAAAGCAATATTATGGGATATTCCCATGAAAACAAAATAATGACATTTCCCTCAAAAATATAATTTTCATTGTTGACCAGCTTTAATAATGAGTAATTAAAACTAAATTAAATGCATTTGAGTTGATGTGGGTGCAAGATTCATTGCATTTTTATTTGACAGCATCTGCTTTTCATAGGAACTGTCTAATGGATCACACATTTTGACCATCCAGTGCAGTATTCTGTCCATGACAGCAGCCAGTACCACCTGATTCAGAGGAAAGTCTAAGAAGCCCTATAGAGGACAATTCTCGAATAACCTGCCCATGGCAGAATCTCATCATCATCAGCTAGTGAATGGTCTATGGTGTGAGGAAGGTGAGTTTTTACCCCTTGTAACAAAGCGCGGACTCACCCCTGCGGTGCCTCCTGCTGGTCATCTCGGGAATTAGCTCTCCCAGCCTTGGACTGCCCTCTGCAGGCCTGTGATCTGCCTTGCCACTGACCCCATGTCCCTCCCAGTATTCTGGTACCCCTTTATCTGGGTGCTGACCCCTGGCAGTACCCCCACAGTTCTGGGTCTCCCCCTCCCAAGGGAACCCCAACCCACTTTGCCTCAGTCTTGGCTACTGCCCAGTCTCCATCTAGCCCCCATTCACTGGGACAGACTGCAGTATAAGCCACTCATCACAGGCAAAGGGGTTTGGACCTGCTGCCTCTGCCTACCTATGGGCTGCCCCCTGCAACCCAGTACCTAATAGGCCTTACCAGACCTGCAGCCTGGGGCTTTCCTAGGCCGGAGCTCCCCTGCTCCTTTGGCCTTTCCCCAGCCCTGCTCCACTCCAGACACTTAGTTAAGCTCCCTGCAGCCAGGCCCTTCTCTTTCTGAATGCAGAGAGACTGTTTGGCCTCTGGCTCACAGCCTTTTTATGCTGGCCAGCTGTGGCCTGACTGGGGTGTGGCCCAGCTGCGGCTGCTTCCCCAATCAGCCCAGCTTTTCCCCTGCCACAACCCTTTCCAAGGGCTGTTCCAACCCTGTCAGGGCTGGAGCGGGTAGCCACCCTGCTACACCCCTCATAGAGTTTTATCTACTACAAAGTAACTGTATGCCCCCCTTTTCCAGATAGGCCAGAATATTCAAGGGAACTTACTGGATTTGAGTGCCTAAATCCCATTGGCTTTTGACAGACGAGGAGTACCCAGCTCCATTAATCCCCTTTGAATATCTCACTTAGTTTACTATTAATTGCTTATTTTGTAGATTCCATCACTGACAACTTTCAAATTAAGATTGAATGTTTTTCTAAAGGATCTGCTCTAGGTATTATTTTGGGGATGTTCTGTGGGCTGGGTTATACAGGAGGTCAGACTAGACAGTCACTATGGTCCCTTCTGGCCTTGGAATCTATGAATCTAATTTGAACTCCACCAAAAATGGGAACAAAGTTTCTCCAAAAACCTCACAAAAAGGTAGATTTTTTAAAAAAATTCTAAATTCTAAATTCTAAAGTACTATGAATTATTTAAAGAAAGTTTCATTTGTTTTAAGGGGGAAAGAGGATTCTGATCCTCTGCCCCCATTTATTGACCAGATCTATTAAAATTATTTCTGGGAGATTTTCACTGAATTAGGCAACACCTCAGAGTAATGCATCACCACCTCTCTCTTGGCGATGTAGGCTATTTTGTGTTCATGGTGGGGCCAACCTGACCAGTGATGGTATTTTCAAGGTTACCTATAGATATTTGGCCACCAAAATTCCAATTAGTTTTTATGGGAATTGGAAATCCCAGTCCCCTAAGTGAAAATCTCCACCCATAATTTTATGATCAAAACCTGCCGCTCTTTTCTGGTGGCATTTTTAAGGGTATTATTCAATATTTTTATTAACAAATTGGATAGAAAATATGCTTTTAAAACTTGCATATGACACCAATCTGGGAGGGGTTGCAAACAGTTTTGAGTACAGGATCAGAATTCAAAATGACCTTGACAAATTGGAGAATTGGTCTAAAATCAATAAGAATAAATTCAATAAAGACAAGTGCAAAGTTCTTCTCTTACCAAGAAAAAATAAAATGCACAACTACAAAATGCAGAATCACTGGCTAGACGCATGTTGTGAATGAGAGGAATATTCACATCGTGTATTGGCTCCAGGTCCTTATTTCTGGGTAGCATTTTTGCCTTTCTCTAAGGTACGTGAGAGAAGACAATTGTGTTTGGAATATCTGCAGCTGATGTATTGATCTATAGTTATAAATTGCTGCACAAACCTATTTAGGAACCAAATTTTGAGTTACTTATCAGTGTTTAATCAAGCAAGACTCTGGTTGGGCCAGACTGGGATCTGAGTAACACCAGAGTAAAGCTGAAGACATTGGACTTATTTTGGCTTCATCTCTGAGATGAGAATTTCCTCCACTGTGAGTTTTGCCTGAGTAAAGACAGAGTAAAAGCTGTCCACCCTATTGTACCAGTTTTAAAGTGGTGTATCCTCACTAAAATCAGTGGAGTTGCAGTAGCATAAAACTGGCATAATGGAGAGGACAATATAGCTCAAGGACTTCAAGAAAAAAAAACACTCTGGTTATTATTTCTTGTTCACATGCAACATTTGAATGAGAATTATGAACAATACAGACCTCTGCTTTAATCTTTTAGGAAAACTAAACTAATAGTTCATTGTTATGGTCTTGTCTTGCTTATGCAATGCTCTTTCCATTTCTACTTCTATAAGTAATCTTGGAAGGATTAGATTTTTATCAGTAAATATTGGCAAACGTTGATTTCACCATACACACACAAACCAATGAAAAAATATTTCCTTCAACAATCAACATTTGCATCGAGGCAAAGTAAGAAAAATGCTGCTCGAGAACTTATGAGTGTTTGATTAAAAGTTATTGACTTTGTATATTTTGATGTTATGTTGAAATGTTCAGCTTTCACAGTTAAGTTTTAATGTTTTGAATCTCAACATGTACTGTCATTAAATATCTATTGTCTGATCCCTCCATAATTTCCTGCAACTGTGAAAATTTAAACTGATAAAATAAAAAAAAATGCTTAATTATAAACATTAATATTATCAGTCAAAATAATATATATATATTAAATACTGCCAAGCCCATGTATAAGATAGTATTGTCTATGGTCAAGAGTCCTATTCACATTTTATTTTCAAAAGTAGTGTCTAAAGGAATACATGTCAGCCCTAGTTCAGCAAGGTGCTAAAACACAAACCCACTTTTAAGCTTTTGAGTAATGCACCTTCTTGCTTTCTCCCAATTTGCCCCTATCGCATGGGAAGAGTCTTGTGTAAACATTCACAAAGTTTGCTGCATCAGAGCCTAAATGGAACAAATTCATCCTGATGTTTATCCAATGTAGCTAAAAAAGAAACACTGGGGATGAATTTAGCATCAAATATTAAAAAGAATAAGGTGTAACACACAGAGACAAGAAGAGATAAAGAACTAATTACACAGAGTTAAAGTCAGAGACACCACTCACTTGCATTGGGTTAAAGCTAGAGAACCTCCTTTGACTTCAATGGACTTATGCCACAATAAGTCAGTATAAATTAAACTAGAATTTGGCACAGAGAGACAGAGTAAAATTTAACTTCCTCAGCTGACAGAAGAAGTTTTAAGTATAAATTTTCAGAATTTCAAAGAAATAAGTAAAAATTACATTGCAATAAGCCCTAAACCAGGGACTTTAAAAAATGGGCTGAGTTTGGGAATAAAGGCTTGTTTAGGGTACATCTACACTACAGGGGGGAGTCGATTTAAGATACGCAAATTCAGCTACGTGAATAGCGTAGCTGAATTCGACGTATCGCAGCCGACTTACCCCGTTGTGAGGACGGCAGCAAAATCGACTTCTGCGGCTTTCTGTCGTCGGCGCTTACTACCACCTCCACTGGTGGAGTAAGACCGCCGATTTGGGGATCAATTGTCGCGTCCCGACCGGACGCGATAAATCGATCCCCGAGAGGTCGATTTCTACCCGCCGATTCAGGCAGGTAGTATAGACCTAGAGATAGGGAGCTATTCTGGAGTAGCTATTCCAGATGAACTCTCTGTGTGGATGCTCTTATTCCAGAATAAGAGTGCTTTATTCTGAATTAGCTTAATCCATTTAGATCCAAAGTCTTCTGACTCCCACTGGAAGTCAAGTGTGGTGATTAAGACCCTTAGGACTCTGAAAGTCCCACACTAAACCTTCACCTTCCATCTTCTGCCTGACAAGAGCAACTAACTTCCCACAGGTGTGTCCTGTCATAGTGATCTTTTCCTGGCTAAACTTGGCCCTTTAAAATTGCCTGTGGATGACTGGTTGCATGACTGGGAGCTCTGATTTGGACACGATGCTCGTGACAATCTCTGTATCAACCATACCTCTTCTGAGCATTGAGATGGGTGAACTTGAGTGCCTGGTATTAAATGAGGATATTTATGTTATAGGCATGACAAAAACTTGGTGGAATGATGACAATCAATAGGACACTTTAATACCAGGATAGAAAATATATATGAATGACAGAATAGTTTGTGCTGGAGGGAGGGAGCAGCACTATATGTGAAAGAATGCATAGAGTCAAATATAGTAAAAATCCTAAATGAATCAGACTGTGCCACAGGATCTCTATGGATAGAAAATCCATGCTTGACTAATAAGAGTATAGTAGTAGGACTATATTACCAACCACCTGACAAGGATGGTGATTTTGAAATGCTCAGGGAGATTAGAGAGGCTATAAAAACAGAGAACTCAATAATAATGGGGGACTTCAACTATTCACATATTGACTGAGTACATGTCACCTCAGGATGGGATGCAGAAATAAAGTTTCTAGACACCATTAATGACTGCTTCTTGGAGCAGCTAGTCCTGGAACCCACAAGGAGAGAGGCAATTCTTGATTTAGTCCTAAGTGTTGCACAGGATCTGTTCCAAGAGGTGATTACAGCTGAACCACTCGGTAATAATGACTAGAATATAATTAAATTTAACATATTTAAGGGGGGGGGATACATGGGATCTCTCTACTGGAATTCTGTATCCCGTAAATACATGTGTAGGTTCCAGCATCTGCCATACTCAATGCAGGCAACTGAAGTAATTGGGTGTGACTGAATGGAGATGACAAGGCCCATCTGGAGTCTAGTCTCTGCCCTTCCCTATTAACTCTCATTGCAGATACTGTGGCTCCCCTGGGAGCAGAACATGTCAGAGTGACAGCTTCTCCAGCTACGAAGACAGGATACTCAGGAGTCAGGATGAGAGAGGGGGATGCTAGGGGGTCTGGAACACACAAAGAGGGGAAATGGTCATTACTTGCCCAAGGATGGGGTAGAGGTGGTGACGACTTCTTTTTCCAAGTGGAGTCACGCTTGCTGGCTGAATAGAAGGGAATATCAGGGAATGTGTCCATGATCCATGGAAACAAACTTCTTTCCATCTCACTGCCCAGTGCTGTAGGCCAAATAGACATGCAATCCAATACAAACTCATATAACTGGTCAGAATTTTTTTTCCCCAAGGGAAAATTTCAATTTTTCAGTGAAAAATCAAGAACTGAACAGCTTTGGAAAAAATACAAAACATGAAAAGTTTTGGCCAATAAATACATAAAAATCTAAAAAATTGTAATTTGGAAGTGCCACCATGCTGCATCATGGGAGTTGTAGTTCAACTGCCTCACAGTCCCATTCACCTCAATGGGTCTTGCTCACTAGCCACACTACATCTCCTATGATACACCCTGGTCTCCCCTCTTCCTGACCTTCTGTGTTGCAACAGGGGACTCCCTTGGTGGTGATGTATTATGGAAGACGGGGAGATCAGCTCGCAAGGGAGAATGGCCACAATAATCCTCTGAACTACAGCTTCCATAAGGCACCATGGCAGCATTTCAGAATTGATATTTTAACTGAATATTTGGTTTTTGGACTAAAGATGATTTCGTGTTAATACAAGGATATTGAAAACCTACTCCTCTAATTACTACACGGAGTGTTTCTTTGTTTTTCTAGATCAGTGTTTCAAAATGTTTAATTACAACATGAACAGAATACAGTTTGATCTAGATAATAAAATTAGATGCTTCAATCTGTACTAAGGAGCAGCTGCCTTTAATGATTTTAAAAATAAAATAAAATATCTCAACTATTATATTATGTCATAATATGATAAATCATGTCATATTATCCTATGCCCAACATGATAGAGCATGCCATGCTATGCGCTACTACTACTGACATTTCATGAAAGAATGTAAAAGATAACTAAATACAATAAAAAATAAATAAAATAAAATTTTCATTTCTAAACAACAGTTGGAAAGTTTTCCAAAACAAAAATTCCCTCCATTTTGTGGGCAATTATGAAAGTATTTGTTCTGTTTTGATTTAGAATTAAAAACAAAATTCAAATGTCAAAATTTCTCATGAAACAGAACTCCATTTTTTCCATAGCTCACTCACCTTACAGAGCACTAAATTAAATGTATTGGCTCAGGAAAGAGACCTGGGCTTTATTGTGGACAACTCAATGAAGACATCTGCTCAATGTGCAGCTGCAGTGAGAAGCGCAAAACAAGATGTTTGGATGGGATGGAGAGTAATACAGAGAATATCCTAATGCCTTTACAGAAATCAATGGTGAAGTCTCATCTCCATACTATGTGTAGTGTTGGCCACTGCATCTCTAAAAGGATATTGCAGAATTAGAGGAAGTTCAGAGAAGGCGAATGAGAGGAATCAAGAGCGTGGAATATCTCTCATATAGAGATTGAAAAGACTGTGATTGTTGCCGTAGAAAAGAGACAGAGACTATGTATAACAATGCATGGTCTAAAGAAGGTAGATCGGGAGCTTCTGTTCTCCTTAACACAAGAGCAAAGGGGCGTTCAATGAAATTAAAAAGTGGCAAATCCAAAACGAGTGAAAGCTTTTTCACACAGTGGGTGATTAGACTGTGAAACTCATTGCCACAGACCATTGTTCAGGCCAAGAATTTAGCAAGATTAAAAAAGATTGGGCATTTGTTTGGATATCAAGAGTATCCAGAGTGATCAGTCAATGATAAGAAACATTCTGGAAGAGATATTAAACCTAAGGGTTCAGGTTTTAAGCCAATCTCTGACTATTAGAGACCAGGGTGAGACCTAATGTGGGGGACAGATTATCTCATATTTGCTGCTGCTGGCCATATGGATCTCAGGTCTGGTATAGTCTGGCAATTCCTATGTTTCTAAGGGTACATCTACACTACCAGCCAAATCGGCAGGTAGCGATCAATCTATCGGGGATCGATTTATCGCTTGTAGTGTAGACGCGATAAATCGATCCCTGATCGCTCTCCTGTCGACTGCTGAACTCCAGCTTGGCGAGAGGCAGAAGCAAAGTCGACGGGGGAGCGGTGGCCATCGATCCCGCGCCACAAGGACGTGAAGTAAGTGATTCTAAGTCAATCTAAGATATGTTGACTTCAGCTATGCTATTCTCATAGCTGAAGTTGCGTATCTTAGATCGATCCCCTCCCACTACCCTAGTGTAGACCAGGCCACAGACTCATAGATTCATAGTCTCTAATGTCAGAAGGGACCATTATGATCATCTAGTCTGACCTCCTGCACATTGCAGGCCACAGAATCTCGCCCACCTACTCCTGTAATAGACCCATAACCTCTGGCTGAGTTACTGAAATTGTCAACTCATGATTTAAAGATTTCAAGTTACAGAGTATCTGCCATTTACACTAGTTTAAACCTACAAGTGATCCATGCCCCGTGATGCAGAGCAAGGTGAAAAAAACCAGCATCTCTGCCAAACTGACCTGGGGGAAATTCCTTCCTGACTCCAAATATGGTGATCATTTAGACCCTGAGCATGTGGGCAAGACCCACCATCCAAACACCTGGGAAAGGATTATCTGTAGTAACTCAGAGCCCTCTCCATCTAATGCCCCATCACCAGCCATTGGGGATATTTGCTGCTAGCAGTTGCAAGTTGGATACATGCCATTGTGCATAAAGTTCACCCTTTCCTAGTGTAGACTTACCACAGATAGATATGGAGACAGGGGCACTCTCTGAGAATGGGATTTCCCACCCGGAATGGCATACCCAATACTTGCAGGTGTACGAGCCGCAGTCCTTCAGGCTGACCTTGTGTAACTGGTAACTCCAAGTGTCCTGCTGTGGGTATTGTATTGAGGCCACTTCTGACTTCCCCTTGAAGGACTGAAATCTGACCAGTGGGTACTTTGCGTGCACTGAGCATCTGAGAGTAATGGAGTCCCCAATGAGGTAAGTGGAATATTGAGGGAACACAGTAAGTGTCGGGACTGGGATAGTGATGCCTGAAAACAAATAGGAATTTAAAAGTAGACCAAAAAATTAGGAATAGAGCTGGTTGGAATTTTTTGCAAAATAAAAAAAATAAAACAGACTGGAATTTTCAGAATGAAACAAACTGAAAATTTTCAAGGAGTTTCTAGTTTAAAATTTCTTTTTATTTTGGTTGTTGAAAAATGATATTTTTTTCAATTTTAAAATTTTGGATTTTTACTTATTCTTGCCTTTTCCTCCATGAATGAATCATGTCTAGGTTGTGGGGGGAAAAGAGGATAGGTTGTTCTTCACTTATTTCTTTTACTTTTCGTTTCCCTTTTTCCACTCTATACCTTTAGAACACTTCCTCCACTTTGGAAAAGGTGCTGAGCAGCAAATAGAAAAATTAAAATCTGTAACTCTGACACTCACTTGCTTTTCCAAAGTTGGAGAAGTTCTGAAATGTTTCAGAGGGGGGAGGAAAGTAAAAAATAAAAATAAACAAACCCATGACCCTGGACATTATTCATTTTATTGCACTCAGTGGCAAAAGGGAAAAGAGAGGGAATGGGCAGAAAAGACACAAATTCAAAATATGTGAAATTTGAAAATTTTCAAAATGAAAGTGATGAACATTCTTGAAAAAAATGATTTTTTCTATTTCAAACAGTGAGTAATTAAAATAAATTTTAAATTTAAAAATTTTTCATTCAATTGTTTGCCCATTTTCAAGTCAGCTCTACACTGGAGTATGGTAGATACTAATTTTTATTTGTTTATTATTTGTACTGTGGTAGCACCTAAGTGCTCCAGGTACAGACCAGGACCCCACCATGCTAGGTGCTGTCAAACACAGAACAAAAAAGATGGTTCCTTCCCCAAAGAGCTTACAATCTAAGTATAAGACAAAGAAACAACAGGTGGATATAGAAAGACAGAGAAATAGCTGACAGCTGAAAGGGGTCCCAAAGTGTATGTATTTTGTGTTCTGGACATACAGGGTGTGGGGCAGAAAACTCAGCAGATGATAGAGAAGGAAAAAGGGTTATTGGTTGGTTTTGATTCTGGGGTGATGGGATATGGGTAGGCTTGGCTGAATTAGATTTTTATATTTTTGTAATTTGATGGATAATATCAATTTTAAAGCAATTTTTATCAATTTAAATGTCCATAGTTGAGCAAGATTTGGGTTTTAAGCATTTCCCCCCATTTT
>NC_048311.1:72597-121448 GCF_013100865.1 Trachemys scripta elegans | reverse complement strand
GCAATGAGTCCCTTTTGACTAGGGCTGGGCAGAAAATATGTTTTTTTTTTCTGTAGAAATTTTTGACTTTATGACAAACAACCCTTCCCCCCAACTTTCAGCTGAAAATGTAAATTTCTATTTGGAAATACCACTGCCGTGTCTCATGGGAGTTGCAGTTCATGTGTTTCAAACCCCTGTTCTCCTCTATGGACAGGCTCTCTGGCTGGACAACACCTGCAACGTAGGATTCCTTCTTCCTGAGCCACTGTGGTGCATCATGAGAGTTCCATGGCTGCAAGAGTGGCGGGCGGAGGGGTCTTGCAGGGGAGAGGGGTGAAGGAGAGGAGGGACGCACATGGCCAGCAGGGACCTCCGGAGAAGGGGAGTAGACGGGAGGATCACTGCAGCTAGGCAGCGGCTGGCAGTGGGGGTTTCCTGGAAGAGGCCGAGTAGAGACAGGGAGAGTCCCACCATGGCCCAGGTGTCCGGTGGCAGGTAGTCGGCGGCTGCACCAGAGGAGACTTAGCCTCCCCTGGTCTATTTTACCCGCTGCCCATGGGGAAATGGAATGGGAAGAGATTGTGCCTGATAAAGTGTCCTGAGGAACAATGACATGTTCTGATATAAACCTCTGCTGGGCAACAGAGGAGATGAGGAGTGAAATGTTGAAAACTGCCTAAAAGACAAATGTTAAAACTATTTAGGCACCTAAATATTCAGATAGGTTCCTAGTGAGATCCTCAAATTTGCCTAATTCCCATTGATTTCATGATTTCCACCCATATGAGCTGTCACTAACGGTCTCCAACTGGGCAGTCTTCTGAAGGACCAATAGGCCAGCTCCAACCTATGATGCCCATCTGGACAGTGCAAAGAAGAGTTCATTCTCCAGGACCCATTCATGACCTGCATCTCCACAGAGATTGTGCCAACCAGCAATGGGGACATTGTCTGCCCATCCAGCTAGGGGTGAGTTTTGTAGTGATAGGGCAAATCCAGGACCTCAGATCCCAAAGCTCCTCTCTTGAACTTTGAGGAATCTGGGATCCCAACATGGTTTAGAGTCTTGGTTTGGGTCCATCTCTGCTTTTCTGTCATGTGAAAACATTCCTGTTAACGGGAATGCTTCTTTCAGCCTGAGTAAGCCTAAATGCTATATCCCAGCAGTGTCCCAGTCTTGTTCCCACTGGAGTCCATAGGCTCTCCAAGTCTTCTCGGGAGAGCTGGTTGGTAATTTTCCACTGGAATGATTTTCCAATGTAAAATTCTCGCTCACAAAATCAAAAAATTCCATAAGATTATTGTGGTGTTCAATGATCCCTCTGTGCTGAAGGAGCTTGCAAGAGCTCAATGCGTTGGAAAAAAATGTGTGTCTTCTCTGCATGAATGGGGTTAGCACCTAGGGATTCCTGCCTCCAGCCACTAAGTTCAGCCCACTCGGCCTTGCTGCTTTTGCATCTTGGCTCTCCCTTTAGTTTGCCGATACTGCAGAAAAGCACATGGCAGGGAATCCTGGGTCTGAGCTGGGCAGGGCTCCAGGGGGTGAGTCTTGGAAGCCCTCAGAGAACAGATGTTGTCCCATCTTCTCCCTGGCAGTGAAATGCAAAGTCAGCTGCACACAGCCCTGCTGCAGAGACCAGTGTGTCAGAGTCGCCCCTCATCCCGTGGTTAAGCCACCCAGCTAAGGGTTGGCAGAGCCCTGTTCAAAACCCGTCTCCTCATCAGGCAGAGGGGAATTGAACTGGGCTGTTCCACATCCCAGGGAGTGCTCTAACCACTGGCTAAAGGTGTAAAGGGAGGTTTCCCCTGGCCTGATTCCTTCTGGCAGGAAATGGCTTAGGGACCTAAGCCAGCTGACTCCAGGAGAGGGATTCCCAGCTGTGGGTCTCAAACAGAGATAAGGGCATCCCTGCAGCCTGGACTTAGATTGTGAGGTGCCTTAGAAAGGCAGGGATTAGCACATACCCATCTTGTCAGCATCTCCTGTTGGCTAGTTTAGGCATCTCTCTGCCTAGCATGCTCGCTTTTGTGGGTCCTATTCTTAGGGGCCTGTCTCTCCCAGTTCATTGTGTGAGCCAGGGGTCCTAACTCAGGCTTTTTGGATCCCATTATTTCTCAGTGATTTTCTAGGCACCTGAAAGTTAGTCGCTGTGATGCTCAGCATTGCAGCTTGTGAGTCCCCTTATAGATCTGGGGCTGCACTCCTCTCTCATCCCTTAGAAGGCTCCCCCCGGTCACGTCCCCCTGCCTTGCCCACACTGTATATGTTAACTATATAACTCAGGACTTGATCATGCTCCCATTCAAACTAATGGGACTTATGCCATTCACTTATTTTATTTGGGGCATGAGAAGACAATAGACCCCTTTCTAGTGTGTGATCTGATCCATCTTCGAAATCACAGGGGCAGGAGAGAACCTGCTATTATCCCGCACCAAAGATGTGAGGGGTTCACAGTCCAGGCTATGCAGTGGCCACACTGACTCCATGGGCAGGAGGAGGAGAAATGGCCCCATGGGCAGAAGGTGGCAGCAGCACTGTCTTTGGTTTTGGGGGAAGGGTGGGCTTGGGTTTGAAAATGTCTCGACCGGGTTGGGTCGGGTGGGTTTGGGTCGGGTCCTGGTCAGGACTAAAAATCAGCCCTGAGCACACTTCTAGTCCAATCACCATTACATGCCTATCTTGGAGCCAATCATCTAGACAGCATGTGTTCCGTTATGCCCTAATACACCTCCCAATCTCCAGAGGACAAAAGGTCACAGCAGCTTTGGCCAGTGGAGACAATAACACTTATTTTGCCCTTTGCGGTTGGAACATTCTATGCTTCGGCAAGACTCACTCCTTTGGTTTTGATTATAATTTCCTAACTTGTTAGTCACATAGTGCAGTCAATCATAAAGCACAAAACAGCTTCAAAAATAGGTCATGACTTTTAGATATATTTTCCACTCTATAAGCCATGTAAAATCTACTTGCTAACAATTCTTTATTGTCTCTCTTATCCTAACATCGCAAAGATTCATGGGAGTCTTGTTTGTCAATTGTTTAGCACAGCCATGAGAAATGCTTAGCCTTTAGGTCCATGTGGCAATATTCCCCCCATTTGCCCTTATCTGATTAACCTCCATTGGAAACATTCATATATGTAGCTGCAGATAGTGCTTCAAGAGGAGATTTATAGTTGTGCATTAAAAACTGTAAGTGACAAAACAGAACTAATACACCTAATATCATTAATTGAAAAACCTTAAATCCTGCCTCTAACCTCGTATGAGTTATTGATTGTCATCATGAATTAGATCATCCTGTTAGCTGTTCTCAGACTGGGTCATACTGTTACTGATTTGGATCACATGAATATCCTTTCTATTTAGTAGCTTCTTAAGGTTTGGAGTTAAAGGATTTATGTGAACCCTGAACTTGGGTATATATTTGTCAAGGTCCATCTCTTCAGGAGCACTGTTAATGGTGGTCTCATTAACCCAGACTGGGCCGGGAGTAATAACTGTGTGCCCTATGACAGTTTTTTTTCTAGGGGTGTAAAACAGAAGTTGCAGTCAGTAACGGGACACATTAATGAGCCATACTGATAGGTTTTATGGTACTGCCTCTTCACAGTATAAGTCACCCTCACAGCCTGTTTATGTCATTTGGTGAGGTGTACTAGACAAGACACTGTAGAAGCTATTCACAGGTCTTGCTGGACTTTTCTTCTAGTCCAGCATACCCGCAGATTGGAATTGTGATGCACCTGCATATGTACAAATATCCCTCAGTGGAACAATGTGCCATATGATGGGATCTGCAAATACATCGCACCTGCATATGTACAAATATCCCTCAGTGGAACAATGTGCCATATGATGGGATCTGCAAGCCCTGGATTTATCATGATATACCAAAATCTCTGGTATCTCCAGGCATTCCTTATAAATATTTTCTTCCGGGTAACCTCTTGAATGGACAGTTGCCAATTTATCAAATACTTGGCCAGAAGGATTAAACACAGGAAAAGACAAAGTAAAAGAAACATATAGGAGACTGGCCATTGAGATACAATTAATTTTACAGGTATCCTCATTGGGATGTGGCATTACTGACCCAAAGTTCCTGATGGTATTAAACAGAATTAGTTCATGTGTCCAAAAACATGCCCAATTTATAGTCTGATTTTCCTGGGTACATTTAGGACAATACCACTTGGGCATATATTTGTCTTTAATTAATTTAGGGATTCTGTATTCCTTAAGATCCTTTAGGACCTTGTCCACAGCTTGTAATATATACCTGCTATAAGCAGTAGAAAATATTTCCTTACCCCTGTATTTATCTTTCCACTTTGCACTATTAACATTAATTATTTCCTGGGCTAGCCCATCTGTTCCATCGGTATTGAGTTAAGTACCATATCAGCCTCTTTATAACTGAAATAGCTGATCTGTCTTTTGATATTCTCTTAGGGCGCCCCGTTCCAAATTGACTTACATGATTTGAAAAGGCCCAAAATGGATCTTATAATTTTGTTTAGGCTTTGTAACCCCCATGTTCTGAATGCCAGAGGAGCTTCCTGACCCCCTATAATACCTCATATTTTACTATGATATGCAGCTAATCTCTGAAATCAAACCAAAATGTACAACCTGGACACACTAGTATCATTACAAAGACCAATCTCTGCCATATTCTAATGTAACAAATTTTAAACCCCAGATATATGCATAACCTATACATTATTAATCAAAGGCCCAGGTATCGGAGTAGCAGTGAGTCCATCTTTGGTCCTGCTTCAGATTCTGTACAGGAAATGGGTTCTGCAGTTGTCACTGTGGTGATCACTGTGAGTGGATCTACAACCCATAGAGTAATTTTTTCTTTGTTTCTGGTACGCGGTTCCCTTTGAGTCTCTCTTTCTTTGGGGAGGAGATCAATACTTATTTATAAAACACCTGATCTTCCTTTATTAAGTTCTAAATTAACAAGGAAATGCTGTTGGCAAAACCATACACCTGATTGCTATTTGTACTTTCAATTGCATTGTGTATCACATTATTAGTTGTTCCATTACTATCAAGTTTCCATACAAAAAAATATACAGAAGATTTTGTTCAGATAAAATATATCACAAAGAAGTTGCGGATTCTGGTGAGGTCATATGTTACTGGTTGCCACGCGTTGTTTCAGAAGGTCCCCACTACTGCAGTTTTATGGATGTTGAGATGTGAACCTCCTTCACTACCTACTGGGAAGTAGATCCATAGGAGTGGCCCTGGTAACATGTTGCCTTCTGTGACATCTCCTTCTGCCGGGAAGAGAATTCTCTTTTGAACAGTTTGAAGTTGTTAGCATAATGAATTTTATCAATATAACTCTTATTTCCAGTAACCCACTTTTATGCATAGGTGATCTTTATGCAAAAAAGTTTACTTTCCCCCTTTGACTTGCTGTCTTGTGAGAGGGATAGTTACAGGACTTTACCCAAGTTTTTGAATTAATTTGCTTGTTATAAGAATTAAACTTCCATTACAGGTTATTAACAGTTTTGGACAAAACATCAATTCCAATAACCAATACAGTTAAAAAAATAGTTTTGCAGAATAATTTAATTGCTGTTATGATCATTTGTGAAACTGATGATTAAAAATACTATGGTACCACTAGTGAAAAGCAACATTGTTTTTTTTTTCTTTTGTATAATTATGCACACAAAATAAATGTTTGCTCTTACAACAAAACCAAATAAGACAAAAATAGTCACGTGACACACAAACATATAGCGTATATATAAGACATCTTACAATTAAGATGAATGTGGCACCACAATTTTTATATTTGGTCATAACAGATAAGACATTGAAACTTAAATCCATTAGGACAATACTTGCCAGGAAACAAAAGTTAAACAAAAAGGATTAAATGATTGATTAGGCAGGTTATCTGTTACCTTTCCATTTAAATACTCCCCCCAAAATAATTAGAATTCATAGTAGTTTATTTGACCCCTTAATTGTATTAATTTAATTAACTTAAGGCTTACCTTTCCCCTAATGTATATACTTCAATTTCTTCAATATACTTCACTTTCCCCTAATGATTACTGCTATATATAGAAGGGCAAGAGTCGAGGATTAAAAACAAAGTTAACATTTTGTTGTGTTAAAAAAATCATATTACAAATTTGACATTTGGATTCCTAAAGGGTTAAATTATTAATTTCACTGAACTTATTCAATGATTTGGTTTGTGAGGGTTTAAAAGGAAAGTTTTGTAATCTTATTTTTCCTCTTTGTCTACACCTGCTTTTATAAATTAAGTATTTTTTCTGTTTTGTTCTGTTTTTGTTTTTTTCAGTGTTGATTTCCAGACAGCAGATCTTACCATTTATGCTAAAGGGTTCATTCTCTCTCCCCACTCCTCCCCTCCATCTTCCACATCTGGATTTGCAAAGAGTTAAATTTATTTAAAAAAAAAAAAGGATGGGTGGAGAAAAGTGTAACTTTTAGCTACAAGGAAATGCACGTGTATCTTTTGTCTTTTCAAATGTCCAGTAGGGGCTAAGGCCAGGGACTGTCCTGCTCTCTAAAGATGCTGATTGAGGCACAATCTATTCCCAGGCCTTGCCACACCATTACGCTTCTGCATGGTGTGCAAGGGGTATAACATAAGCCCAGGGATTCAGGTACTGATAGCAACCAAAGTGATCAGACCGAGTGGGGAATCCCCTAGGAAACCCTCATAACGGTCACAGATCTGTGATTATCCCGCGTGGCCATTACCAGAGGAGTGAGTGGAAAACAGCTCAACAGCTTGGGCCAAGTATATCCTGGGTACAAATCTGATTTCTGTGGAAAGGCACTAGAATGGTCTTGGCCCTACGGAGGGACCTGTACCTGACTCGGCAGCATCCTGTGCAATTAGAGCAGGAACAAGGGACAGTTTGTACTGCAGAATCTGCAACAATACAGGGGACGCTTGCTCCAGACTGTGAGCTAGGACAGGGCTTTTCAGAATGACTTAAGAGAATTAGGTGCCCAACTCCCATTGACTGTACAAGGGGAGAGAGGCACCTAACTCCTTAGACCCCTTTGATTCTAGCAGCCTTAATGTACAGAAATTTGTCTTGTCCCCTTATCTTCTATTTCTTTTTTGGTGTCACCCTAACCCTAAATGGTCAGATCATTAGCACAACGGTCTGAAGTCTGACATTGTTCAATAGAACACATAGAAGTCCAGGTAGCATCTGTGCAATCTTCCCCCACTCACCATTCCCTGGACATGTGCCTCTATTCTGTGCAGGAGCGACTCCTTCTGTAGATGTCAGGATATCCTCTTCTCCATGCCCCTGGACCTTGCTAGAGTAATAGAGCACAAGGGTCCAAATATATAGCCAGTAAAATTGATGTTTGTGTGGTGGAGACACATATCCTGGGTACAAATCCATCAAGGAGACTGGAAGCCCTGGCAAGGAAGGCTGTCCCGGAGCCATGTACCATGGGAGGCAGGACTTCATTGCCAGTCTGCCTTTCCTTCATTGAAAATTCATGGAACCTGAGATGTTTCTGTGAATCTCTGGGTTCTATGAATCAGCAATATTGAACAAAACTTTGTTTCCTCAGAAAATTTCTAACCAGCTCTACTTGTGAGCTACCCTGTTATTTATCTCTGCCATAAGCTGGAGTGAGCTCCGCCTTGTATCATTGGAACTGAGTGAATATAGCAAAATCATCCCTGTATGAATAGTAATGTTACTTTTGCAGGGAATTCGATTCAGCTGAGGTCTTGGCCCCTGTGTGAATATTCCAGCACTGAAGACAGGAATGTGCATGGACCATTTAAGCAACAGGGATGGGATTTTCAAAGGTGCCAAAGGGAGTTAGGTGCAGAATTCCCAGTGAACGTCAATAGAAATCAGGTGTCTCAATACCGTAGGCCCCATTGAAAATCACAGTGTCTCAGGGTGGACTGGCCCTTTAAGGGAAGATGGGCTCATTCATACCTGTGTCCTGTTATCTGATCCCAGATGATGAGTTTGGGCTTGGGGCTGGGTTGGGTCAGTGACCAGGCATGAGAGGGGGCAAAGGGTAGAAGAATTTTAGGGATCAGGAGCCTCCTGCAGGGGAACCAGAGAGGACCCAGGGTCAGAGTGGACTTGGGAAGCAGCTCTCCACAGCAGCCTGAGGGGAGGCCTGGCTTGAGCAACCTGCACTGCTGGGCAGGAACAGAACCTGCCAGAGGGAATTAGGAGCCCACAAGGGACATAATGGCCTTGTGAGCCTGGAGAAGGCAGCCTGGAGATTCTGGCTTTGAACTGTTCTTCTCTGTTAATAAACCAAATCTTAGAGGGAACAGTAATTCCAACACACCAATTGCAGTGGGACGTTTGGATGGGGAAGGAGAGGAACTGAAGCAGTGGCTGGATGTGACAGCAGTTCGGGTAAGACCCTTTTATATGTAGCCTTTGACTTTACCGCTAACCCTAACCCAGACCCTAATCCAGAAAAGTGCCTAAGCATGAGTTTAACTTTAAGCTTTTAAGAGACTACTCATACGATTAAAGTTAAGCATATACCAAAGTGGTTTCCTGAACCAGGGCCTTTGTAGAGAATATTCAAGGATAGTGGGGTTTGAAATCATAATCATGAGTGTTCACAGTGGATCCTCTCATGATCTGAATTCTCATAGTNTTGAAATCATAATCATGAGTGTTCACAGTGGATCCTCTCATGATCTGAATTCTCATAGTGCTATTGACTTCAATGGAGCTATAACAATTTACACCAGCTGAGGATTGGCCCCTTCATTTTTACAGTAATACTTCAATTTATCCAATCAAAGAAAACAGAGTGTTGAAAATATATCCACTTGAAAGAGTTTTAAGTTCATACACCGAGTAAATATGATGAGCTGATTGTAATGGAGTTATGGGATAAGAAATATTCATAGACATGCTTTGGAAAATAATGTTTAACAATGAATACTTATAAGAAAATTATGATCTGGACATAGACAGTCATGGCAGGAAAAGAGGATCAATAATTTGCGTAATCTATCTATCTATCTATTACTGTAGTTCACAATCAAACAGAAATCTATCATTATGACACAATTAGGTTGTGTGTTAGGACAAGGCATGGTCTACCTAATCTCATACCCAGCTTTTATCGACCCTATATGCAGCAGTGTACACAACGATGCACAGAGAAGGAATAATAAATAAAAAAAAGAATCAACCCAATTCTGAAATCCTTTTTCAGCCTTGATGTGAGTAGATTGACACGGGATGCCGCATGGAATGCCAGATCAGTGCAAGTGATGGCACTTTTCCATTTACACCAAGGTCAGAACAAAATGACCCCAGACAAGTAACTTACACCAGTGTTCATGTTAGCACTGAATTGAGCCCAGAGGCATTGGGCCAGAACCTCATCAGTATTAAACCCTGGATGTCAATGGAGCTACTCTGCATTGGCACAGGTGTAGCTGAGATGGGAATGGGAGGAGCAGGGGGAAGGGGAGGAGCAGGGGGTAGGGCCCTGTGGCAAGGGGTGGGCTGGGGGCCCCTAATGGTCTTTGTGCCCAGGGCCCCAATAAATCTTAATTTGCCTGTGCCATGAGTGGGCAGCAATAGAAGGAACTCTACAAGGTGACTCTCATGCCACTATTTCCTTGGCCACATGGAAACAAAGAGGATAAGTGCCTACAACTGCTACCACCTGAGGAATCTATTTGGTTGAGCTCAAGTGGCAGAACCGTGTGCTTGGATATTGTTTCTGAGACTTCAGTTTCCTGCAGTGACCAATTACGTTTGCAGACACATCCTGAAATTATAGAAGGATATTTTAAAGTTTAGTTCGAATGTAAAGAGGCATGTTTTATTAACTTCATCACACAGGAAAAAAAGCCTTTTTATTAATTTCATATGTATTGCTAATGATCTAAGCTGATGTGCTGTGGGAGAAGGAGGCAGGTCATGGTCCATTGGCATGTGAATGTTCTGCAAAAATGAGCCCCTTCCCCTCCCCATGGGGCTGAGACTCAGAGACCCTCGGGAGTATGGGGCTCCCTGATTTTAGAGCTGTAGAAGGACTTTTGCTGCTCTCAGGATTCTGTCCATGTCCTTTGGGTTATGTCCCGTAATTGTCTCACTAGATCAGAGGTTGTGGTGATAGATGGTCAGTCATGGCTGACCTGTCTCCTTCCTGACATGCTGTTCATCATTCGGGGGTTCAGAATCCCAGCCCATGTCTGCAGTTCCCTGGGGTGAAGAGAGGGTTCAGGACAATTCCCTCCCTCTCTCCAATAATCTGTGCACATGGGAGAGAAGGGTTGATTCCCCAAGGGCCCTCCTTTATCTCTGGGTCTCCCTAGGGAGGAGCCAGTGGCTCTTCTCAGGGCCATCTCCTGGGTCTCACAGGGATTAGAGGTTCTCGCTCCCCAAGGCAGTCTGGTGCCCTGTGGTTGGTGCTTAACAGAACGTGAGGGGCCTGCGTTGGAGCCTCACTAATGGCCATGGCTTGTGTGTGTTACAGGGATCCATCGCTACATGGCACAAAGGGGATCCCCTGGGTGGGTGAGTCAATGCAGGATTGTGCCTCAAGGGATCCAGCCACTGTTTCCCTGGCTGATCTCCGAGTGTCTGAGAAGGGAGCTGCTGGGTCAGTGAGTGGGGAAGGACATTCCTAGCTATTGCCTGACCAGATACCAGCTGGAGTCCCAGCCCCCTGTGGGAGCACAGAAAGGGTGTGGGGGTTTCCCAGCACCATCGGGAGTTAGGAAGCAGAACAGCCCTGTTTTGGGCATTGGATCGGGGATACAGTGAGATCCTATCCTGCGGTGCATTACTGCACCCTGCAAAAGGCTGGAGGTAACATCAATGGGGCAGAGAGTGGGACCTGAGACCTCCACTGGGGCCACTATAGGGTGATACCATCCCAGCCCCAGGATTTGGAGTCTGGCTCTGTGCAATCTGCCAAAGGCTTGTGCCCTGTTGCTTTTAGGTCTTTGGAGAGATACTCTCTGAGGGGCAGAGAAGATCCTTCCTGCAGGTGGTGCTGCTGGCCATCTACAACCCCCTGCTGTCCGTCAGCCAGGCTAGGCTGGTCCCAGCCTTCTCCATCCTGGGGGAAGCTGCCTAGCTGATGGGGACAAGGTGAGAGGCTGGATTAGGCTCAGGAGATTGGGGGTGGGACTCAGGGCTTCTCACCTCTAGGCCCTGGAAAGTCATTCCTGTACCATCGCCATTCGGTGTCCCGGAAGCCACAAGGCAAATGAGTCAGAGCAGGTGCCGTGGCTAGAAGTGAATTCAACTCCATGAGCAGGATGGACTAAGGGCCTGAATTGCAGAGATGCCACAGCCACCAAAACTCCAGTTCCAGTCAGTGCTGTCGGCGCTCCCTCAACACCTCTGTAAACCTGGCCTTCAGTGAGGAGCCAAAACCTCAACCTGCTAAGAGAAGGAAGGGGAACAGCTATAGTCAGGTATATCACCATGCGACTGCTCAGTGCCTCTGGCCAGCTCCCTTGGCTTGACAGAGCTGCAGAGATCAGGGTGCAGTGAGAAGAGATGAGAACAAGCTGGGGACATAGTAGAATGGCAGGTAGGACCCCTTCCTCCCAGAGGACAGTCCATGGCCTTTCCATGGGGAAGCCCTTCCTTCCCTCCATATTGTGTGCTTTGGTGCGTGGACACTGCCCAGCCATCAATCTCAATGAGGTCTGTGATTCATCCACTCCTTAGAACCTCTCCCTTTCTTACGGATAAGGAAGCAACAGGAAACTGTTTTGGGGAGCTGTAACTCAGAAAACCCTTTGCCCAATGACTCCAGATTTGGATCACTATCACTATCCCGTGCCCCCTGGAGGCACACCAAACTTCAAAGCAATCTCAGTGACCAGATTTTAGAGCACTTACAAGGTTTAAGCTTCAAAGCATATAAAATGGCTGGAATGGGAAGTCTCCAGCTGTTTCTCTGTACTGGTGCATGCAGACTGTAAAAAGTGAACATTGTGTTAAATACAGTTTGGGTCCCCCAAAGATAGAGTGAATAAACTCGACAAACTGAGACATTTTTGACCCTCATCACATCAATAGTTTGAGCTCTAGCACTCAAAAACCCACAACAAAAACCCACAAAAAGCCCACCTAGAAAAACCCTTTTTATCTCCACAACCCCTAGCTCAAATGACTTTTTGAAAAGAAAATTCTATTTTTTCCTGGCTTATATCTCCATAACCCTTAGCTCAAATGACTCCTAATTCAGTTTACTAATCCTACCCTGCACCTTCCCGAAGCACACCAATTTTCAAAGGAATCTGACTAAGCATGTCAATGTTAGAGGCCTTACAATGCCGACTTTTAAATGGTAGTCACAACGCAACTTTAACCATATTATAATATTTCTTAGTTCGTTTACTGGCTGAGTACCCATCTCTCAGATTTCTGTTTATTAACCATGATCTCAGAACATTCCATGAGCATTAAAATGGGATTGTGCTGTTAAACAATGAGAACACTGATAGAGGAATAAGCATCAAAGTAGGCACCACAGTATAGACATTCAACTCACATAAACTGGCACAGCTCCATAGCACTATGCCAATTTACACCAGCTGGGGATCTAGCCCTTCATATTTCTTCAGTCTCCCTGACATACCCACAACGAGTGTGAATTAAACATTATCAAAATGCCATGCAGCATTTCACCGACAGCCTAATGAGCCTTCTATTATAGTCTTGCCTGCGGTAAGAAAAAAATGTAATTGCTAAGAAAGAAAGAAAGAAAGAAGGTTAGGCCATTCATCCCAATAGAAGTGAAAGCTCAGACATAGAAAATCTTAGCACCAGTGAATTCCTCCAAAGTTCTGTCCCTAGTGGGGATAGCTCAGTGGGTTTGAGCATTGGCCTGCTAAACCCAGGGTTGTGAGTTCAATCCTTGAGGGGGCCATCTAGGGATCTGGGGCAAAATCAGTACTTGGTCCTGCTAGTGAAGGCAGGGGGCTGGACTTGATGACCTTTCAAGGTCCCTTCCAGTTCTAGGAGATGGGATGGGATGGGATGGGAATCGCTCCTTACCATTAAAAGTTATACACTTGCAATTAATCCCATGGAACAAAGAACTAAGGAAGTGCAAATGGGTTCAGAATTGTTCTCTCATTGGTTTAAATTCACAGGCAAAGAATATGGATTGGAAACTATGTAACAGGCTAGATCCCCAGCTGGTGTAAATCAGCCATTGCTCCATTGAAATCAAAGAGCCAGATCCCCAGTTGGCAAAAATAGCCCTAGCTACAGGAGTGTGGACGTGGTTCTTAGTTTTTAGTGTTTGCTTTTGGTACCTCTTAATGACCTAATTCAATCAGCCCAGCCAGACTGAGCTGTGGGTTCCCCTAGTGGCTGTACTCCAAGAGCTGCTGATACAATGCAGGAGAAAGGGGAGGGGGGAAATCTCTGCTCACCCAGAGGTAACTATGTGGAGTTAATGAAGGAACAGGCTATTTCAGGCCTGCTGAACTTCTGGTGCCACTAGTCTCTTAGCGATTGTAGGTCACGTCTGTGCTATAAATATATATTTGATTCTGCAACCCCTTTGGGACACCCTTTGAGTCTCAGCCCTCCCTTATTTTTAGCCCAGGGTCCTTCCATGGATGCTGCCATTGTGTGAGATCCAGGGAGGGTGCTGTTCCCTGAGGTTAGGTCCAGCTAGTGCAGGTTGTCAGGGTGGTTTGCTTCAGAGGTGAGATCAGAGCTGCGTTCAGAACCCTGGAGACCGGATTCGGCTATTTAGCCCCAGAACAGGGACATCCTAGGTTGTGACCATGTCTGGTGCCTACACAAACCAGGATCAGCTCTAGAGCTGGGAGGGGCTTTCAGTCTCCGATCCCATTTAGTCCATCACCTCTCAGACAACCCTGCCCAAAGAGGGCAGCAGAGAGCACATATCCGTGGAGTGGATCCCTGTTTGCTAGGAACTGCAGAGGGACCCAGCAAGTCAGGAAACAGTTTCTGGCTAATATAGTGATGGGGGAATGATAGATAGGATTATTTGGACATTATCTCTCTAGCAGAAGAAGATCAAATGCATCACAAGTTGGGAAAAATTCTACAAAGACCAGCACAGTAAGTTTCCTATTTCAATTAAATATGTTAGGGTATTGATATACAGGGGACATGAGAGAACATAAATATGCATGACAATTGGAACTCATGAAGAGTTTTACTATCAATTTAATCAAATACCTAGCACCAGTCAGACTTATTTTTTGGTTTATATTTCAGCAGCAAAAATGGATTGTTCATAGAAATTGTGAAAATCCAATCATGTTCCATTGTGGCAACTGAGAAGAAAACAATTTTAACTAAAAGCTGTTGAAAACTGAAAAAAAAAATAGCCTCTGTTGTCCTTGGAAAAACAAAATATATATCGAGGATAGCAGAGACTTTCCATGAAAAAGTGTTCAATTGAAAACCCAATTTGCCTTTAAAATAATTAAAGTAGAAAATGTCTGTCTACCTAGAATTAGAAACTTAGCTTTGTACCAGGGTAGGGAACATTATTTTTTTCCTCTAAGACCACAATTTCAAACCCATTCCCTCTATTACAACTGTTTCAAAGGGATAGCTCCAGGATGGTTAAACTGAGTAAAGCAAAGTTGATAGCCCACAGAATATATTTTAAGCATCATGATGCTAAAAGGCAGAGTTGAAGCCCCCAGACAAAACCTTTCCATCTTGACCCTGCTCAAGGACAGACAGAAGGTCAATAGGATTAGAACCCAGATCGGCTGCTCTAGCACCATTTCCTCTGTTCTATATTGCTGCCACTTAAATGGCAGTGCTGTTGAGAGGTGCACAGAACATACACATAATACGACACACCACCCTAAAAGCTTCCAGTCCTAATGGACAAGGCAGAGAAAGGGAGGGAGGTGAAACAGAGGCACGGGGGGGGGGGAGTGACTGGCCCAAGGTCACCCGGCAGGTCAGTGGCAGAAACAAGAACATAATCTAAGTCTCCTGACTGCCACTGACCTGCACAGCACAGACATAAAGTCACAGAGGGAAACAACACAACCTAGCAGAAACTGAGCGACGCTCCTAGCCCAGCATCACACAGAGATGGAAGTGCAGCTAGAATTGGTGCCATGAATCAATCTCTAAATAGGTAGAAAGCCATCTATATGGAGGAATCATCACAGATGAGCTGCCACGTAGGAAGCTGGGTGAGTCAATGTCGTATTTCTCTGGAAAGTGGGAATCAGGTTGTGTTGTCATTTTAGTATGTTAGTTTCATGTCCAAGTTGGGGGGTTGCTGTTTGTCACAATGGGGAACCATCTTTGCTGGAATTGTTGGATTTGGATTGTACTTTTTTCCATCCTTCATACTGCATTTTATCTAGGGCCAGATCCTCAGATGGTGTAAACTGACCCAGCTCTATTGACTTTAAGTGAAATAATCCAGTTTTCACTAATGTGATAATGCACCTGATTAGTGCTCTGGCTGATGGGTGAGGAGCACTCGTGACTCCTCATCAATGGAAGTGATGAGTGCTGTGCACCTTTGATATTCACATTTTGAGATATTACAGAGAGAGAATCAGGATCAATTTCTCTGTCATTCTAATCCTTACCATTGCCCTTCTCCTTCCCTCCACAGACATCACATGATATACTGAGGAAGAAAATGTCCAACCGAACCACCGTGACCGAGTTCCTTCTCCTGGAATTCTCTGACATTCGGGAGCTGCAGATTTTACACTTCATGGTGTTTCTAGTGATTTACCTGGCAGCCCTGGTGGGGAATCTTCTCATCATCACAGTTGTTCTCCTCCACCACCATCTTCACACCCCCATGTACTTCTTCCTGATGAATTTGTCCATCCTAGACATCGGCTCCATCTCTGTCACTGTCCCCAAATCCATGGCCAATTCCCTCATGAACATCAGGTCAATTTCTTACTCTGGATGTGTCGCCCAAGTTTTTCTCTTTGTCTTTTTTGTTTCAGCAGATCTTGCTTTATTGACCGTCATGGCGTATGACCGATACGTCGCCATCTGCCAACCCCTGCACTATGAGAGAGTGATGAACAGAAGAGCTTGTATCCAAATGGCAGCTGGTGTCTGGATCAGTGTTTTTCTCTACTCTGCACTCCACACTGGGAACACATTTGCAATAACCTTCTGTGGAGGCAATATGGTGGATCAGTTCTTCTGTGAAATCCCCCAGCTCCTCAAGCTCGCCTGCTCGGACACATACCTCAGTGAAACTGGGGCTATTGCCTTTAGTGTGTGCTTAGCCTCAAGCTGCTTTGTTTTAATAATTGTGTCATATGTTCACATCTTTACCATGGTGCTGAGAATCCCTGCTGAGCAGGGCCAGCATAAAGCCTTCTCCACCTGCCTCCCTCACCTCACCGTGGTGTCGTTGTTCTTTTGCACTGCTAACTTTGCCTACATTCATCCCACCTCCAGCTCAACTTCAGGTCTGGATCTCGTGGTGGCTGTTCTCTATTCCGTGCTGCCAGCAGTGATGAATCCGATCATCTACAGCATAAGGAACAAGGAGATCAAAGCTGCATTGAGGAAACTGATTGCGTGGAGGTTATTCACCAAAAATAAACTGTCCATGTTTTCCCTTTGATTGTGATTTCATCCTGTTGCTTTATAAATCTAACCCTCTGATGACATTATTGTCTCTATGAGAACATGCTTTGCCATTTGCTTATGCAGAAGGGTGTATTTAGACAGGTAAACATGCAGACAAACACCACTTCAGTCAGTGGAGTTACTGTAGATTTACCCCAGTGTAAATAAGACGAGATTCTACCTATCTATCTATCGTGTTTTTTGTACTGCCACCCATCACCACACTATCCGAGCACCTTCCACTCAAATGAATAGCCATAATCAAGTTCCCAGCGGACCTCATGAAGTCTCTGTGTCTTTGGGGGGGGAAGGGCATAAACTCTTCTTGGGGTGCCATAGCTTTTGGCTAATTGTTTGCTTGTGTAACAGAGTGGGGTATGATGGTGTCAAACTGTGAACTCTGTTGTAGTATGTGTAGAAATATTGGCACGGTGAGAGCACAAGTCTGGCCTGGCTCAATGGCAGCCTGTTGTGCCGCTTTCCAGACAGCTGCCCTGCCTGGGAAAGGTGTTTGATACCTCCTTGGAGGAACTCATTGAGAGCCATCAAGTCTAGAGTCTGGGGCCATCGAGTTTTCTTGTCCTTCGACTACTTGCCCACCACCAGGGAAAAACAATTTTTCTATACAGGGGGCCCATGGGCATGAATGTCGGAGATGGAAGTTCACAGTTTGAACCCCTGGCGCCGAGACGGGGGCCTACTGAACAGTGCTGTTCTGTTCTGTGCAGAGAGGGGCCGACCATGCCCACACGTAGGAAAGACTAAACCTGTGTTTCTCGCCTTCCTGTCACATTCTTCTTAAAGAGGTTCAATCAGGATCCCAGAGTGATCATAGTCTAGGTGAAGTTCTGGCAGAGTGTGTGTAAGTGACCTGGGGCCTTGGGGAAACTCAGATACGGTTTTGAGCTCTAAGGCAGCTGGACAGTGGCCTCCCACTGCCAAAGGAAGGGCATTAGATCAGAGGTCTGAGCTGGGGAATGCTTCCTAGAGCCCCAGAGCTAGAAACAATGACGAGAATATGCAGTTACCTTGGAAGTACATGGCACCCAGTGATTGGGTCCACTTTCCTGAGATGAGTGACTGTACAACTGGGTACCGGGCCAGATTGTAACGGCTAGCTCGTCTGGCTATTGTTTTGTTTTATCAGTTGGTCAATTTGGTTTTAGGATTTTGGTTTGTTTTCTTTGGGTGGGGGGGAATGATTGGGGGTTTCAGTAATTTGTCATGTATTCGGGAGGGCAATGTGTTATCGCTTTGTCTGGGTTTTCTGAGAGAGCTGAAGGTTTGCTTCCCACAAAGATGAAGGGATGGAAAAGAGTTTCTGTAGCTGTCTGGATGATTGAGTTCTTGTTGCAATGACTATTTTTAACATGCCTAGAGCCCGAGATAGGCTTCTTTTTTATTAATGTAAATGTAAATAAATAAATAACATCTGTGTCATTCTTGCTGTGGTGCGAAGGCCCTTTTGAAGAGAAACTTATTCCAGTGTTTCCTAAAGAAGAACTGACTCTGGATAATGAGGCCATATTTGGATCCCATTGAAGTCACTGGGATAAAGCCACTTACTTCAAAGGGGTCAGCACTTGGCCAGCAGCCAGTATACACAGGGATCCAAATGTTGCTAAAGGCAGCCTGGAGAAAGCGAATGGGACAGAGATGTAAGGGTGAGATTCCCATCTCAGCTACACCTGTGCCAATGAAGAGTAGCTCCATTGACATCAAGGGTTTAATACTGATGAGGTTCTGGCTCAATGTCTCTGGGCTCAATTCAGTGGTAACATAAACACTGGTGTAAGTTACTTGTCTGGGGTCATTTTGTTCTAACCTTGATGTAAATGGAAAAGTGCCGTCACTTGCACTGATCTGGCATTCCATGCAGCATCCCATGTCGATCTGCTCACAAGCTGAGAAAAGAGAACAGAATTTGGTTGATTTATTTATTATTCCTTCTCTGTAGATTGTTGTGCAGACTATGTATATGATAGATAAAAGAGGAGTATGTGATTAGACAGACAGAGTGATGGGACCGTTCCTTGTCCTAATACACAAGCTAATTATGTCATAATGATAGATTTCTGTTTATGAATTAGTTTATGCTAATTATTGTGCCTCTTTTCCTGCCATGACTGTCTATGTCCAGATCATGATTTTCTTGTAAGTATTCTTTATTAAACACTATTCACCAAATCATGTCTATGAATATTTCTCTTACTCCACAGCTCATTAACAAGCACCTCATTGGATGTACTCGGTGTGTGAATTTAAAGCTCTTTCATGTGGATACATTTTCAACACGCTGTTTCTTTTCTTTGACTGGATAAACTGAAGAATTAGAAAGCTTAAAAATGAAGAGGCCAATTCTCAGCTGGTGTAAATTGTTATAGTGTCATTGAAGCCAATAATGCTATGAGAATTTATATCATCGGAGGATCCATGCTGAACACTAATGATTATGAATTCAACCCTCCCCCCCACCCCACCCCCTTGACTATCCTGTACAAAGGCCCTGGTTCAGGAAATCACTTCGGGATGTGCTTAACTTTAACCAGGTTAGTAGTCCCTTGAAAGCTTAAAGTTAAACTCATGCCTAAGCACTTTGCTGGATTAGGATCCGGGTTACAGCCAAAGGCTGCATGTAACAGGGTCTTACCCAAAATGCTTTCACACCCGGTCACTGCCTCAATTCCTCTCCTTCCCCAGTCAAATATCCCACTGCAATTGGTGTGTTGGAACATAACATAAGAACATAAGAATGGCTGTACCAGGTCAGACCAAAGGTTCATTTAGCCCAATATCTTGTCTACGGACTGTGGCCAATGCCAGGTGCCCCAGAGGGAGTGAACCTAACAGGCAATGATCAAGTGATCTCTCTCCTGCCATCCATCTCCACCCTCTGACAAACAGAGCCTAGGGACACCATTCCTTACCCATCCTGGCTAACAGCCATTAATGGACTTAATCACCATGAATTTATCCAGTTCTCTTTTAAACACTGTTATAGTCCTAGCCTTCACAACCTCCTCAGGTAAGGAGTTCCACAAGTTGACTGTGCGCTGTGTGAAGAAGAACTTCCTTGTACTTGTTTTAAAACTGCTGCCTATTAATTTCATTTGGTGACCCCTAGTTCTTGTATTATGGGAATAAGTAAATAACTTTTCCTTATCCACTATCTCCACATCACTCATGATTTTATATACCTCTATCATATCCCCCCTTAGTCTCCTCTTTTCCAAGCTGAAGAGTCCTAGCCTCTTTAATCTCTCCTCATATGGGACCCATTCCAAACCCCTAATCATTTTATTTGCCCTTTTCTGAACCTTTTCTAGTGCCAGTATAAATGGAATTATTCTCTCCTCTGCGGTTTGGTTTATTAACACCGAATAACAGTTAAAAGCTGGAATCTCGGGGCTGCCTTCTCCAGGCTCACCAGGCCATTATGACCCTCCTGGGCTCCTAAGTCCCTCTGATGGGTTCTGTTCCTGTCCAGGGGTGCAGGTCCCTCCAGCCGGGCCTCCCCTCCGGCTGTCTTGGAGATCTTCTTCCCAAGTCCTCCCTGACCCTGGGTCCCCTTTGTATCCCCTGCAGGAGTCTCCTGATCCCTGAAATTCTTCTAACCTTTACTCTTGAATCAGGGCATCAGGCCCAGCCCTCTCTGCTCCTCAGATGTCTGAACAGTGGAGCTCTGCCAGACCCATCCCAGACACATGGCCCCTCCAGACAGACCTCCCCTAGGTCTGTTCTACCAACTGGTGCCCCTCACTCTGATGGATCAGGCTCCCTCCCATGTCTGGTCACTGACCTAACCCAGCCCCAACCCAAACCCTCACCTGGGATCAGATGACAAGGCGCAGATGTGGATGAGCCCATCTCCCCTTAAAGGGCCAGCCCACCCTGAGGCACTGAGATTTTCAACTGGGCCTAAGGTATTTAGGCACCTGACTTCTATTCACTTTCACTGGGAGATCAGCACCTAACTCCCTTTTGTGCCTTTGAAAATCCCATCTCTGTTCCTTAAATGTCCATAAACATTCCTGTCTGCATTGGTGGAATATTCACACAGGGCCCATGCACTCAGCTGAATCAAATCCCTGAAAAAGTAACATTGCTATTCACACAGGGACGACTTTGCTGTATTCACTCAGCTGTTCCAATGACGCAGGCTGGAGCTCACTCCAGCTTCCGGCAGAGATAAATAACAGGGTAGCTCACAGGAAGAGCTGGTTAGAAATTTTCCGATGACACAGACTTTTGTCCAATATTTCCGATTCATAGAACCCAGAGATTCACAGAAACATCTTGGGTTCCATGAACTTCCAGAGAAGGAAAGGCAGGCTGGCAATGAAGATGGGCTGCTGGGGACCCAGGTATCCCAGAGTATGTGGCTCTGGGGCAGCTACCTTGTCAGGGCTTCCAGGCTCCCTGCCATGGAGCTGGGAGACTGAAAGCACTGGGAGCCCTGTCTGTAACCGGGGTTCAGCTCCGGCTCTGCAGCAGGGAGCCTGGGAGCCCTGAGAACCCTGGCTCGAGGCAGGGCTGTCAGGGCTTGCAAGCTCCCTACCTTGAAGCTGGGAGCCTGGGATTCCTGGGATGAGCTCCCAGGGTCCGTGGCTCTAGGGCAATTTCAGCTTGTGGACTGCAGCTGGGATTCTGGGACCTCGTTTGTCAGATACTTTAGACTCCCCCACTGATGAATGGAGCGGAGGGAAAGATCAGCAGTGACAACATTGACTGAGAAAGTATGTAGTGCCAGCGTCCATGTTGTCAGGAAGCTCAGCACCTAAGTCCAGGCTGCAGGGACACCCCATCCTTGTTTGAGATCCACAGCTGGGAGCCCCTCTCCTGGAGTCAGCTGGCTTAGGCACCTTAAGCCATTTCCTGCCAGAAGGAATCAGGCCAGGGGAAGCCTCCCTTTTCACCCATAGCCAGTGGTTAGGGCACTCCCTGGGATGTGGGAGAGCCCCGTTCAATTCCCCTCTGCCTGATGAGGAGATGGGATTTGAACTGGGCTCTGCCACCCCTTAGCTGGGTGGCTTAACCACTGGACGAGGGGCGACTCTGACACACTGGTCTCTGCAGCTGGTCTGTGTGCAGCTGACTTGGTATTTCACTGCCAGGGAGAAGAAGATGGGACGACGTCCATTCTCTGAGGGCTTCCAGGACTCACCCCATGGAGCCCTGCCCAGCTCAGACCCAGGCTTCTCTGCCCTGTGTATTTCCGCAGTGTCAGCAAACTGAAGGGAGAGCAAAGATGCAGAAGCACCAAGGCTGAGTGGGCTGAACTCGGTTGTTGGAGGCAGGATCCCTAGGTGCTAACCCCAGGCATGGGGAGAAGACACAAATTTTTCCTACACATTGAGCAAGTGTCCCCGTCGTTATCTGTAGATCTCTCCTGTGCATGTGGCCTGTACTCTATATTCACGATCTCTGGTGTATCTACCACACAGCAAGCACCAATCCCGCAGGCTGCCTCACCACAAGTGTGCAACATACAGAGGGGTAAAGGCAGAGAACGGACATGTCTGAGGACACAGTGGCTTAAACCTGACCCTGGCCTGGACCGTGATCTGGAGACTCTTAGCTCTTCTATCTCTCTCGTGCTGCTGGGCAGGAGTAGCTATGGGGCTGCAGCCTTCCATTAATATTGGATCAGGGCTCCTCCCATTCCCTATGTTGCTTCTGTCCTCATGCCTTGTGCTGATCCCTGTGACCGCTCACACCTGCCTTGGACAGGGGCAGGTCCTGCTGCTGAGCTGAAGTCACCTGCCTGACCCACAACAGGGACTGGAACATCTGCAGCAGAACAGCTGAATACACTGCACTGTAGCCTGTTCTCTATACAGCCCCATTGGCTCTCCTCACTCCCACACACACAGCCACATGGCCATTCAGTGGCACACACACACTCCCCGGCTGCCTGGCTGGGTGGAGGCAGAGAGCCAGGGAGCTCAGCCTCCAGCAGCCCACCTGGAAGGCTCTTGTCAATTTCACTTTCTGCCTATAAATCAATTGTATTTTTCAAGGTTTAAATTTTTGGGGGGAGTGGGATTGAAGACTGTGCCTTTAAGGGCTGAGCTTCCCAGACAGGAGTCCGGGGGCGGGGGGAGGGGGAAATTGAGATTCTCTGTTGCTATGTGCAGCCAGCTGGAACTGGACACAGAATAAAGCAGAGCTCTTGCAGGATCCTTCAGCACCAAGGGATTATTGAACACCACAATATTCTCATGGAAAATTTTGATTTTGTGAGTGAGAATTTTACATTGGAAAATTGTTCCAGTGGAAAATTTCTGACCAGCTCTCCCCAGAAGACATGGAGAGCCTATGGACTCCAATGGGAACAAGACTGGGACATTGCTCGGATATAGCATCTAGGCTTACTCAGGCTGAGAGAAGAAACATTCCCCTTAGCAGGAATTTGTCCACATGACATAAAAGCAGAGATGGACCCAAACCAAGACTCTAATCCACCCTGGGATCCCAAATGCCTCCGATTTTGAGAGAGGAGCTTTGGGATTTGAGGTTCCGGATTTGCCCTGTCACTACAAAACCCACCACTAGCTGGATGGGCAGACAATGTCCCCATTGCTGGTTGGCACAATCTCTGTGGAGATGCAGGTCATGAATGGGTCCTGGAGACAGAACTCCCCCTTTGCAATGTCCAGATGGGAATCACAGGTCGGAGCAGGCTTACTGGTCCTTCAGAAGACTGCCCAGTTGGTGATAATTAGTGACAGCTCAGATGGGTGGAAATCATGAAATCAATGGGAGTTAGGCACATTTGAGGATCCCACTAGGCACATATCTGAATATTTAGGCACCTAAATACTTTTAATACTTGACATTTAGGAATTTTTCAACATTTCACTCCTCATCTCCTCTCTTGCCCAGCGGAGGTTTATATCAGAACGTGTCATCATTTGTCAGCACACTTCATCAGGCACAATCTCTTCCCATTTGTGTCTCTGTGTTTAAATTCTGCAAAGTGTGTAAAGGCTGTAATGACACCCCAGGGATTCACGTGTCAACAGGAAGTAAAGCACAGAGGCCACGTGAAGAATTCCCTGGGCACACCACCCACTGGGAGCACAGAGCTGTGATTATCCCCAGTGGGCATTGCAGGGGATTCAGTAGAAAACCACTTGAGACTTGGCCAAATTCATCTGGTGTGAGGCCACTGAATTCCAGAGAGTTACATCAGGGATGGATTTGGCCCTGTGGGCTTATGGAGGAAATTGTATGCAGCATGATGTACGCTCAGGACTGAAACAAGATGTTTTATTGGCTGCAGACTATACACTGATAACACTGCTTTTTAGGACAAAGGACTTTCTTCCATGCCCCACTCCTGCCTGTTCTGTTTTCCTTCTTTGTCAAACAGCCAGATCAGCAGCCCAAGAGGCAGAAAGCTGTAATTTTTAATGGTGCCTAAAGGAGTCAGGAGTGCACAACTCCCACTGAAACACCATGGGAGTTGGGTGTCTAAACCCCTTAGGCTCATTTGGTAAACCCAACCTCAAGTCGATTTTTCAAAAGAACATGTAGAAGCAGAGATTGTGGATAAATACACTTCTTCCACATCCCACTTCTTGACAAAATGTGCCAGCCATGCCCTGCAGGAACCCCTTGTGTGGGTGACAGGAGAATCCATTCTCCAAGGTCCATGGCTCCTGTCTGATTATCAGTAAAAGAAGAAACTATGGAGGTTTTTTTGCACAATCCCCAATCTCCTTTGGCTGCATGGATAAAGGAGGGGACCAATGCCTTCCCATGGTTATTCTTGCTGAGGGCAGAAAATGGAGCACCAAACCTTCTGGTCAATGTGGTGCTTAATTTGTAATGAAAGAGGTGTCAGAGGTCAAGCAAGTAGGTGCCGGGGCTCAAGCAATTTTTGTACATTCATAACAGATGCAGCAAGTCCAGAGGTGCCGGGGCTCAGCGCTGGCAAGCCCTGGCACAAATTAAGCACCAGGTCAATGTCTCTCTGTTCTGCAGTCACAAATATAACTGGCTGAAAATTTGTTGTCAAATCTGTTTTTTGATGGAAAATTCAGTTTTCCACCACATGGATCTTTTTGCAAAAAAAGTCTCTTATCTCTGGAAAACAAACACCCCAACCCCCAACTTTTGTAGCCTAAAAACTTACAACTTTCAGATGAAAAGTGAATCTCTCTACTTGGAAATGCCTCCTCAGTTTCTCATGGGAGCTGTAGTTTGGTAGCCTCGTGGTCACATTCTCCTTTATGGGCTGGATTCCTTAGCCAGACTACGTCCCCCATGATAGATTGCAGCCATGGAACTCTCATGATGCACCACAGTGGTTTAAGAAGAGGAATCCCATGGTGCAGATGTTGTCCAGACAGGGAGCATGTCCCATAGAGAAAGGGGGTCTGAGGCATATGAACTGGCAGCATGATGGATGGGAACAAAGGAGGGGGGGTTGACATTACTGTATCCGAGGTAGAAGCCAAACTCGAACAGCTTAACGGGACTAAATCGGGCAGACTGGATGATGTTCATCCGAGAATATTAAAGGAACTGGCGCGAGAAATTGCAAGCCCGTTAGCGATAATTTTTAATGAATCTGTAAACTCGGGGTGGTACCATTTGACTGGAGAATAGCTAATGTGGTTCCTATTTTCAAGAAGGGGGAAAAATGTGACCCGGGTAACTACAGGCCTGTTAGTTTAACATCTGTAATATGCAAGGTCTTGGAAAATTTTTGAAGGAGAAAGTAGTTAAGGACCTTGAGGTCAATGGCAATTGGGACAAATTACAACACGGTTTTACGAAAGGTAGATCGTGCCAAACCAACCTGATCTCCTTCTTTGAGAAAGTAACAGATTTTTTAAATAAAGAAAATGCGGTGGATTTAATATACCTCGATTTCAGTAAAGCGTTTGATACGGTACCGCATGAGGAATTATTGGTTAAATTGGAAAAGATGGGTATCGATATGAAAATCCAGAGGTGGATAAAGAACTGGTTAAAGGGGAGACTGCAGCGGGTCGTACTGAAAGGTAAACTGTCAGGTTGGAGGGAGGTTACCAGTGGAGTTCCTCAAGGTTCGGTTTTTAGTCCAAATTTATTTAATCTATTTATTACTGACCTCGGTACCAAATGTAGGAGTAGGCTAATAAAGTTTGCGGATGACACAAAGTTGGGAGGTATTGCCAATTCGGAGAAGGATTGGGATATCCTGCAGGGAGATTTGGATGACCTTGTAAACTGGAGTAATAATAATAGGATGAAATTTAATAGTGAGAAGTGTAAGGTTATGCATTTAGGGATGACTAACAAGAATTTTAGTTATAAGCTGGGGACGCATCAGTTGGAAGTAACGGAAGAAGAGAAGGACCTCGGAGTCCTGGTTGATCGCAGGATGACTATGAGTCGGCAATGTGACGTGGCCGTGAAAAGCTAATGCGGTCTTGGGATGCATTAGGTGAGGTATATCTAGTAGGGATAAGGAGGTGCTGCTTCCGTTATACAAGGCACTGGTGAGACCTCATTTGGAGTACTGTGTGCAGTTCTGGTCTCCCATGTTTAAAAAGGATGAATTCAAACTGGAATGGATACAGAGAAGGGCCACTACGATGATCTGAGGAATGGAAAATCTGTCGGATGAAAGGAGACTCGAGGAGCTTGTTTTGTTTACCTTAACCAAAAGAAGGCTGAGGGGAGATATGATTGCTCTCTTTAAATATATCAGAGGGATAAATACCAGGGAGGGAGAGGAATTATTTCAGCTCAGTACTAATGTGGACATGAGAACAAATGGATATAAACTGGTCGTCGGGAAGTTTAGGCTTGAAATTAGATGAAGGTTTCTAACCATCAGAGCGGTGAAGTTTTGGAACAACGTTCCGAGGGAAACAGTGAGGGCGAAAGACCTATCTGGCTTTAAGATTAAGCTTGATAAGTTTATGGAGGGGATGGTTTGATGGGACAAAGTGATTTTAGTCAATAGGTCAATAACATGCCATCGCTAGTAATTAGTAACAATGGTCAATGATGGGATATTAAAAGTTACTACAGAGAACTTTTTCCAGAGGGTCTGGCTAGAGAATCTTGCCCGCATGCTCAGGGTTCAGCTGATCGCCATATTTGGGGTCGGGAAGGAATTTTCCTCCAGGGTAGATTGGCAGAGGCCCTGGAGGTTTTTCACCTTCCTCCGCAGCATGGGGCAGGGGTCGCTTGCTGGAGGATTCTCTGCGACTTGAAGTCTTTAAATCATGATTTGGGGACTTCAACAGCTGAGTCAAGGGAGAGAATTATTTCAGGAGTGGGTGGGTCAGCTTTTGTGGCCCGCATCATGTGAGAGGTCAGACTAGATGATCATAATGGTCCCTTCTGACCTTAAAGTCTATGAGTCTAACTGCAACTCCCATGAGACACGTCAGTGGTATTTCCAAATAGAAATTTACATTTTCAGCTGAAAGTTGGGGGGAGGGGTTGTTTGTCATAAAATCAAAATTTTCTACAGAAAAAAAACATTTTCTGCCCAGCCCTAGTCAAAAGGGAGTCATTGCTCAATGGATAGACTGGGGAGATCAGTAAACGAGCATCTACCTCCCCTGTGGGGGCTGAGGAGGAGCTGGAGCAGCAGCCATCAGGCTCAGAGATGTTGAAGACATCGACCTGGGCCTCATATATGTAAATGATGCTGTACTGATAAATAAACAAAAAAACAATCAGTTGTGGGATGTAGGTGGGGAAGGCTTTGTACCTGCCCTGCTCAGAGGGGATTCTCATCACCGTGGAGAAGATGTAAATGTAGGACTGGAGGACATAAATCCACACCGTGTAGAGGTCAAGCATAGGGGTTTATTACACACAGCACTGGCGGAGTGTCACCTTGCTTATTAGGCTCAGAGACACTGTCAATCAATTGATTACAATGGAATATATAGATTTTCCATGGGCGGGGGAAAGTGACGGGGTAGGCAGTTCCACACCCTGGGATAGGTTTTGCAACAAGACAAGATAGCACAGTAGACAATGGTTAACAGGTTACATAATGTCTCTGCCCATGGTCTCAAGTTAGCAAGTTAACATTTAATTAATACTTTCATAAAATGTTATTAGTATAAAATATATATGTTGCATTCTGATTTGGGGTCCATAGGAATGGAGCAACTCCTTTGATTGTCCAACAGGTACATTCCTAGGGGTTAATGCAAAGAAACGATGAAAGTATATGGCAATAAAGATTGTCTCCTTTACGTCTTAAGGCAAGCATTGGTACCTGGGAAGGGGAGGTGGAAGGATGCCATATCTTATACTGACATGTGTCAACTTTTCATAAACTCACGGTTGGATCTGTGGGAAGAATGTTTTCCTACAGAAGAAACTAACACAATAGGAACAGGGATCCTTTGTTCAATCTACAACTCTGAATAAGACACAATTATTTAGTTCTTAGCTCCAATACCTGGCAATTTGCTGACTAGTCTTATTTTAGCAAAACAAGATTATCTGTTTACCCCAGCTTTCTCTTAGCTGATCACTATTTGCTAGGCCTCTGGTCTATTGACCATACTCTGGACTTTGGGTCTGAAACAGAGCTGGCACAATCCATATACCAGCTTGTTATATAAAATGCACATGGATTTTAACCCTTCAAGGACACAATTATCAATACAAGGCAGACCACATCTAGAAGTGATCCAAGGACAATCAAGACAATAACATTAGCATGTGTATCAGAGCAAGAGATCTTTAGCAACTGTGGGATATCACAGAAAAACGGAGCAATAACATTGGACTCACAGAAATGTAACCTAAATGTATTAGCTGTGTATAATACAGAGCACATCATGCTGCTGATCCATGAACCAGCTGCAATCTGGGCACATGTGCCCCTGTTCATAGTCACCTTGTAATAGCCCCTGGGCCCGGGGCTCTCCTGCTTCTACCGCCCCAGCCCATTAAATAGCCGCCGGAGCCCTGGAGTAGTGGCGGTGGGGCTCCAGTGGCTATTTAAAGGGCCGGGGCGGTAGTAGCAGTGGGAGACCCGGACTTTTTAAATAGCGGCCAGAGACCCGCAGCCCTACCCCAGGGCTCCAGCAGTGGGGCTCTGGTGGCAATTTAAAGGGCCTGGGGCTCCAGCCCCTGCTGGGAGCCCCAGGCACTTTAAATTGTCCCCCCTCTGGGGAAGCCTGGCCACCCCGGTACGGCAAACTGGCTCTTGCCGGTATGCCGTACTGGGGCGGCCCGGCTTACTTTCACCTCTGCTTGGGTGACACATCCAGAGAAAGAGATGAGTCTGTTGTTGGTTAGGGAGTCAGCCATGGACTTGGGGACAGTGACTGAGATGTAGCAGAGGTCTAGGAAGGATAAAGTGCCCAGGAAAAAGTACATGGGGGTGTGAAGATGGTGGTTGAGGGCTATGACGGTGATGATGAGAAGATTCCCCACTAGGGCTGCCAGGTAAATCATGAGAAACACCAGATAGTGTAAAATCTGCTTTTCCCGCACATCAGAGAATCCCAGGAGAAGTAACTCAGGCACAGTACTTTGGTTGGACATTTCTTCTGTAGACGTACACTGCAGAGGGAAGGCCAATGTGCAATGGTCATCAAAGGAGAAACAGAAGATAGATGGAGACTGGTTTTATTTATTACTCTGCATGACATATATTGCAGCTCAGGAAAATAACAAGACTCTCCCTTTTCTTCTCCATCACTATGTAACTACAAGGTTTACAATATAGGTTCATAGGCGTCACTTTATTGGCATCTTATTATTCAACAGACCTACTGCTTGTATTTATTTTAAGCCATGTCTGACCATTTTACTGACTAAGAAGATGGGAGTTGTATCCCTAATCCCGGCGAGGTTCGTGTGGTCATTTTTGGGATTTCATGGGGGTCTTGGAGTGGATCGTTTTTATTCTGAAACCTTCCCCCAGACCTGTTCACCTAGAGTGACCCTACCAGGAGCCCTAAGCTCCAGGTGACATAACCCTGGGATCCATCAGAACACGCAAGCCCCTCCACCACAAGAAGGTAACAATTCTCGCAGGGGACTCACCCCTGGAGCCAGGCCTGGGGGTGGTGTTAGGCGAGTGTCTGGTGGTCAGGCCACCCATGTAACCCAGCCGGGCCCAGTCCAAAAAGGCAATGTGGACATGCCCCGCGGGCTCACCACCCGCAAGGTGAAGGGTGAGGGTCAGGTGCGATGCCAGAATGGCAGCAGGAGGGATGGGCCATGACGGACTGGCCTCTGCAATAGAAATTGGCTCTAGGGATGTGTAACATCACTTTGTTGGCAGAGAAAGAGCCAGAACTTTTGGAAGAGGTGGAAAGGTACTGGCTAGATAGAGTTGGCCTCACCTCCACACATAGCACTGGCTCTGGAATCAAACTTCTCAACCGAGGGTGGTCTCTTTCCTACTCTGGAGTGGCCCCGCATGGGCGGGTGTGGGGATACTCACAATTGCCCGGCTGGATGCTGCGCAGTTGGAGTTTGTCCCGATAGGCGAGAGGGTTGCCTTGATGAGATTTTGGGTCTCAAAGAGGAAAACCTTGACTGTTGTTTATGCCCATGAGCCTAACAGCAGTCCAGAGTACTCAGCTTTTTTGGATACGGTGGGATTGCTGCTTGATAGACTACCACCTACCGACTCTGTAGATCTACTGGAGGACTTCAATGCCCACGTAGGGAATGATGGAGATACCTGAAGGGCAGTGATGGGGTGGAACAGCCTCCCTGATTTGGACCTGAAAAGTGAGTTGTTATTGGACTTCTGTGCTAATCATGAACTGTCCAGAACAAACAGAATGTTCAAACACAAGGTTGCTCATAAATGTACTTGGTACCAGAGCACCCTGGGCTGAAGATTGATGACCCACTTCATAGTCATCTTATCAGATCTAAGGCTGTATGTTCTGGACACCAGGGTGAAGAGAGGGGCAGACCTGTCAACTGATCACAGACATGGGAGGCCCAAGCGATCGGTGCAGGTCACCTGGGATTGTCTGGGGGAGGACCCTGTGAGGAAAGACTTTAATTCCCACCTCTGGAAGAACTTCATCCTGCATTCCGGGTGAGGTCTTGGACATTGAGTCCAAGTGGACCATGTTCAGAGACTCCATCTTTGAGGCAGTCACTGCTGCAGAGATGGCCTTCCTCACGGTGATGGCATATGACCGCTATGTAGCCATCTGCCTTCGTCTGCATGACAGAGAAATCATGAACAGAAGTGCATGTGTCCAGATGGCAGCTGGTTGCTGGGTCAGCAGCACAATCTATTCATTGTTTCTTACTGTTGATACCTTCAGGCTGCACTTCTGTGAGTCCAGTGTGATCAGTCAGTTCTTCTGTGACATCCCACAGCTGCTAAAGGTCTCCTGTACTAATATGCATGACCATGAAATTTTGCTTCTTGTCTGTTGCTCAGTCTTTGATTTCATGGTCATTATTTCCATATTTGTGTCCTACATTCACATTTTCTCCACTGTGCTGAGAATCCCCTCTGCACACGACAGGTACAAAGCCCTCTCCACCTGCCTCCCCACCAGATTGTGTTTTCTTTATTTATGAGCACCACCATGTTGACCTACATAAGGCCAAAATCAGTGTCCTATCTGTATCTGGACCTGTTGGCTGCTGTAATGCCCCTATTGAATCCCATGATTTACAGCCTCGGAAACAAGGAAATAAAACATGCTTTGAGGGAAATAATAGGAAGGACATTTGTCATGAAGAAAAATTAATCCCTCTCCTCTGTCTCTTAGAGATTGTCCAGATAACACACATGATGAAATAAAGCCATTCCCATGTTTAACCATGACTGATTGACCAATTCAGACCCTCATAGATTACAAAACTGTAAGAGACTATTATAATCATCTAATCTCACCTGTTGGGTTACACAGGACAGAGAATTTCCCCCAGTGATTCCTGCTAGCCAACATTTTGTGGTTGAGAGAGAGAGATTTAGAAAGACATCTTTGTTAATCTGTATCCCTACATGTGATTTAGGAGCTGTGTGTGTTGGTCTAAGAGGAGGGATCAGACAGTTCCAACACTTTCCCCCACAAGCCAGATACAGTCACGCAAACCGATTACTGCAAGCCTTAAAGCTGAACGGGTACAGCCACCCAGAGAATGGAGCATGCAAGATGGGGCATAAATGGCCTGGCTAGATACTCCAGCCTTCTGAGGCAGAAGGAAGATTTCACACCACAGAGCAATACCCTATGTGGGTCCAGATGCACAGGGAGGGTGGGAGCTTTCAATTCCCCCAGTTTTCTCTGGAAAAAGGAGACAGAATCACAGTGAGAATATGAGCCCAGGCTGGGTCTTAGAAGTTTCTTGGCTTCCTAAGAGCATGTGAGTTGGTTCATGTCTTCTCCTGTAACTCAAGAGGGACCCATCACAGTCAGCTTGCAAAGAAGGGTACATTTAGATGGGACTAAATATAGTGTCATAGTTCCATAGAGTTTAAGGCCAGAAGGGACCATTAGATCATCTGGTCTTACCTCCTGTACAACACAGGATATAAAATTTCACTTGGCTATCCCTGTATTGAGTCCGATAACATGGGTAAGGCTAAATTATTTCAGTCCTCAGCAGACGGACCTCTTGTGAGCCTGTGATAATGTAGGAATTTTTGCAATGTTTTCTATAAATCCTGTGTGCCTCAGTTTCCCCTGTATGCTGCATTGTTATCTAGTGGGAGGTTAAGAGTTGGATGCTGGAAGGAGTCAGGGCTCTCACCTAGGACCTGATCGACAAGAGGTGGAGAGAGACAAAGAGCTTGAACAATGATGTTCACTATAGCTTGGCAGGGCTCTGGGCTAACTAGAAGGGACTTGGACCATGTTTTAACCTTCAGTTCTCTGTGCTAATCTAAGGACTTTCTATGCTGCATTCCAGACCCTACTTTATTGACAACGCTGTTTGAGTGTCACTGCAAATGCTGGGTGAGGTGCATTAATCCCTGAAGAGTGGACAAGTCTCTACCAGGAGCCTGTTTCAGCTGGACTCGCTGAACAGAGCTCACCTATCTTCCTTAGGGATTTATACTGCCAACATCAGCACAGTATCTGAGCATATCACACATAATCAATAGCCATAGTTAAATCCTGAGTGGACTTCATAGAGTCTCTGCCTCTTCTTCTCCTTTGGGATAAAAATTCTGCTTCGGATTGTAGTCCTTGATGGAGCCCTAGGCATAACTAGCAGTGTGAACAAAAGGCTGGGAACCAGAGTAGGTCTGGCCTTGGCAGAATAGTAACTCAGCTAACCAAGTAAGTACATTCCTGATCAGAGAGGATGGTACAAATCCACACAGATCTTTCAAGTAACTATGTAAATGCATTCCTAAGAGATGGTACAAGAGCGCACTGATCCCTCGTAAAGATAAGGACGGGGTGACAGGATAATGGATAAGGATGTTGTGTTCGAACTAGCAGGTACAAGTATATGGGCGGTAATTACAACATCTGGAGTGTAATACCTAACTTGTGTGTATCAATGTATAAAAGGAGACATCATAGGAGGGACATCTTTGTGCTGGTCTAGGGGACAGAGTCCTGGTTTCATGATTGAACCGGTACCATTGTCACAGGCATACATGTGTTAGTGCACCTGTAGCTGCTATGGCGTGCTAGTACCATGCTTCATCGACAATACGCCTGGCCGAGCGCCTTCACCACTAAACTGATCCTGCGGTCTTTCTTATGAATGATATGGAGGTCTGCTGAATCAGTATGCTGCACTCTTTGCTCATGCAGCTAACACCGGAGCTCCAAGAACACGACACTAGCAGCATGAACAACTTAGCAGCCTTAACAACAGTCTGCAGCACTAACAACACTGGTGACCCCAAGCACTCATTTGGTAAGTGGGGAAATGTGGCCTGGAATCTGTAAGACTAGGGCAGAGACTGTAGGTCTGAAGAAGAAGAAGAAGAAGAGTAAGAAATGTAGAATATTACAAACTATGGGTATAGCCATTAGATGGCTAAGACAACATGCCACAAAATTGGCAGGGCAAATATGGGTCATCAGATATGGGCTGGCTACAGAGCTTCCTTCAGTGCTCACTGTAAGATCCTTCAATGCTCTGCCAGGCATGGCTGAGGTCAGCTTAAACAAGTTATTTCACACACATGGCAATGTCATGGCTGAGCAGTACAATGCAGTTTAGCATTCCATCACAGGGGGAGCCCAGGGTGCTGCAGATCAGGGTTGAACACATGAACATGTGTGTTGTGGGGAGCCCAGGGCTCAGATATAGTAAGGGGGACTGCAGGTCAGGATTGGTGTGCATGCACAGAGCTCAGTGTGTGTGGGAACCCAGAGATGGAATATTGGGGGTGGGGAGTAGAGGGGGAGGTGTGGGTTAGAACTGAGGGCATTGGCAGAACTGGGGGTTGTAGTAATGCCTGTCACAACCCCGGAGCATTGGCTGATCTCTGTCACTGAGGCCTAGAAACCTGGAATTGCCTTTTGCTCACTGCCTCTGGGCTGGGCTGCCTTTGCTAACCTAGTGGGAATCTGAGGTTTGTTTACATATTAGTTTCACTGCAAACTCCCCCCTACCTCCGCTTACATTCCCTCACTACCTTGGAGTCTGATGGAATTGATGAAGGAAGAGATCACCTTTCACAAGGGCTGGGAATGAATGGCTTGACCCCATTCACTTTACCCATTGGGGGCTATTTGACATAGGAACAAACCCTTCCCTTCTTTTGTCTAACTTTAATCAATGCCTCTGACTTTCTTTTCTAATCAGCCTTGATGAGATTGCCACTGAGACTTGCATTTCCCAACATTTCCATTCTAATGGCCCTCAGTGGGACCTATTAAAATGAGAGTAACTTCATTTCTGCCGCTGGCCCTTGATTCCTTGAGAGATTTGTCAGATCCCCAGCCAGAGGCCAGCTCTAAGATGGCATTTCTCAGAATCCTGATTAAGGCATGTGAAGTTATAATGACCCATGTGTCCTCCTCTAAATCTCTACAGAGTCACAGGTGCTGCATGGCTAATTGGAGAGACTGTTTTAGTAGCTGTGTTGCTAACAGGGATGTTTTTAATGAGCACATAATGAAGCAGGGGTTTTGTTTTGTTTTGTTTTCTGAATTAGTATGTTTATCCTAAGCAAAACATTGGTGAAATTAACATGCTCCAAATGAAATTGATCAGCATTCCTTCAGGCTAGGGAACCATCACTCCAGTTCTGTGATCAGACATATAGAAATAGCTGCATCCTTAAGGTCAAGCACCTCATACCCTATGGGCAGAATTTTCATTGCCACTTCTCTGATCAGCTACCAGGGACTGAGATAGCTCTTGTTAAAGTTTATCCCCTTGCTAATACTGCCCTTGTCAGAGTGTTACATTCACACTGTGAGCCTCTTGTCAGCTCCAATTCCCGCCTGCTTTGCCTGTGAAATTAGCAGCACACAGAATGAGAAGGAATATTCCTTAGTTTCCAAAAATCAGGATATAGCTTTAAAGTGAAATTAGTGCCTATGACTGTAACATGTACCCACTCAATAGCCACTTCCCAGTGAAGTCCACTTTCCACAGGGGGGTCCATTAGTGATGATAGATAGATAGATAGATGGGGGAAAATGTGAAAAAAAATTAGCCAGGTAAACAGAGAGATGATTCAGCAGATGAATGGCTTGCAAGGCAGATTCACAGATGTATAGGCAGGCAGTTAGACAGACCAATGATAGATGTAGTAAGATGAGGCCTGGAGACATAAACCCTTGGTATCAGAGGCCTGAGGCCTGAACTGAAATAATGGTCAAGACGTTGCTAACATAAAGCAAAGTTAGGCTGTGAGCCAGAGGCAGGCCCTGCTCACAGAAGTTCGCAAGAGGAAGGCTGCTAAGAGAACATATGCCAGGATGGTACCACAACAGCCTGGTACGAACACATCCCACAGAGACAGTGGCGGCTCTATGTATTTTGCTGCCCCAAGCATGGCAGTGAGGCAGGCTTTGGCGGCCTGCCTGCAGGAGGTCCGATGGTAACACGGATTCGGTGTCCCGCCACTGAATTGCCGCCAAAGCCACGGGACTGACAGACCTCCTGCAGGCATGCCGCTGAAGGCAGCCTGACTGCCACCCTCACTGCGACCGGCAGGCCGCCCCCACGGCTTGCCGCCCCAGGCACGCGCTTGGTGCGCTTGGTGCCGCCCCTGCACAGAGATAACAAGGAACAAGCAGACCCAGCCTAAAGACAGGGTCAAAAGGACAATATGATGGATAGACTTGTTTGTTTGAACCAACCTGTACCAGGAGAAAGGCAGCATCCTAACACATAGAGGGGCTGTACCTCATTGTGTTCAATGATGTGTAACCTGTTTGTACCTGTTGTAACAGACCCAGACCAGTGGGGTACAGGAGTCTGGTTAAGGGCAAATATACTGGTCACTGGATGAGTAGTTTTCTGTTCTCTGAGTGACCAGACCTATTGGGATCCAGGAAGTGGGCAGGCTTTGCCTGCCCACTGCTAAAGGATCCCCTCCAGCCTAAGGGGGGGTCCACAGGATCTGGAGACCAAAAAATTACGGGGGACACCTAATAAAAAAACAGGGACAGGAGTGAGGTCAAAGGGTCAAATGAAGCGAACCAGACGGGGACACCGAGCAGAGAACCCCGGACAGTGCCCACTGCTCCTCGAAGGCGTCAAGGGAGCCAGTGGACGCAGCCCAGAGGAACTCTGCCCGGATACGTGAAAGAATGGAGGACCTGAAATACGCCCCACAGTCACAGGAAACTCCATCAGCCAACCTCCTCACTCTGGTTTTATAGATGGCCAGTTTCGCTAGGGCCAGAAGGAGGTTGACCAGGAGGTCCCACGACTTTGTGGGGCGACGGATAGGGAGTGAATAAATAAAAAGGTGAGGAGAAAAGTGCAACCAAAACCTTAAAATATCCGTAAGGAGCCGGAATAGGGGCTGCAGCCTGGCGCACTCTAGGTAAACATGCGCCAGGGTCTCCATCACGCCGCAAAATGGGCAGGTGTCTGGGATAGGGGTAAACCGTGCCAAGTACACGCCCGTGCTCACGGCTCCGTGAAGGAGCCACCAACTGATGTCCCCGGTGGGCTTCGGGATCAGAGCAGAATAAAGGCTTGCCCACCGGGGCTCCTCACCCTCCAGAGGTGGCAGAAGGTCCCGCCACTTCGTATCGGGGCAGGACGCGAGGGTGAGGACATGAAGAACATGGAGCACGAGCGTGTATAGATGTTTCCTTGGCGCGGTCCGGAACGGAACCGGCTGTAGATGGTGCAGCTGGCTCATGGCGAATGGACGGGGAGGGGGCTGGTTGGGTCCACAGGGCAGGGGCCCAATGAAAAAGTCTGGAGGGCTCGGAGTGGAGGGTGGGCGGGGTGTGTCCTCTCGCAGGACCCGGTCGAGATAGTCCCGAGCAGCGGGCGGCAAAGCGGCCCTCACCTCTTGAAGTACGCGCCGGGGAGTACAAGGTCTGGAGAGCCCCATGTGCTGAGCGAGCGTCAGGGGATCCAGCCAGTCTCCCCGGTCGTAGTCCAGGAGGTCTCCGACTTTGGTGACTTCTGCTAGGACCAACCTCTGGCGCACCATGGGGGACTCCGCCACCTGCACACGAAGCTGGGGGTTGTATAGCAGGGGCTCCACGAGGAGATCTGCCCCCACGGTGGCCGCCACGGACCTGGTCACTGAAAACAGTTTCCAGGTCTGGAGGAGGTCCTGGTAGAAGACCAGCAGCTTGGAGAGGCCTCGCGGAAGACCTCTCGGATGGAGACAAAGGAGCTGCCGGTCATATCGGAGCCCTCGGAAGCGGCGCAGGAAGGCGTGCGCCAATACGCTCCAGGCCGGACTACCTGCACTATAAAGGAGCCTCTGCAGGGCCTGGAGGCGGAAGATGTGGACCTGAGCGTGCAGACACTTCAGGCCCTGCCCTCCCTCCTCCAGGGGTAGATGGAGAACCCCCGCAGAGACCCAGTGCAGTCCTGACCAAAAGAACTCCAGAATAAACGTCTGGAGGGTGGTCAGGAAGCCCAGGGCCGGGACCAGGGTGTTGAGCCGGTACCAGAGCATGGACAGGACTAGTTGATTGTGCACCAGTGCTCTCCCTCGAAGGGAGAGACACCGGAGTATTCCTGTCCATTTCCGGAGCCGCTCCGACACTCTGCCCTCTAAACCTAGCCAGTTCTCCAGCGGAGATGGATGCGTGGCAGAAAGGTAAATGCCGAGATAGAGCAGCGGACCCGTGCTCCACCGGATGGCCTGAAGCGCGGGTGGGAGGGAGCTCGCCTGCCACCCGTCCCCTACCACCAGGCCAGAGCTCTTGACCCAGTTAACCTGGGCGGAGGAGGCCGCCGAATAGATGGTCTGGCAAGCCTCCACCCGCACCAAGTCGCCCGGGTCCTGGACCACGAGGAGGACGTCGTCGGCGTATGCCGACAGGACCAGCCGCAGCTCCGGCTCCTGCAGCACCAACCCTGCCAACCTCCTACGGAGGAGACAGAGGAAGGGCTCGATCGCCAGAGCATACAGCTGGCCCAAGAGGGGGCACGCTTGACGTACTCCTCGCCCAAAGCTGACCGGTTCGGTCAGGGTCCAGTTGAGCCTGACCAAACACTCTGCGGAGGCGTACAGCACCTGGAGAAAACCCACAAACTGGGGCCCGAAGCCAAACGCTCGCAGAGTGCCCAGGAGATACCCGTGGTCCACCCTGTTGAACGCCTTCTCCTGATCCAGGGACAGGAGGGCGAACGACAGACCATCCCTACACCCGAGTTCCAAGAGGTCCCGGACCAGATACAAGTTGCCAAAGATGGTGCGGCCCGGGACGGTGTAGGTCTGGTCTGGGTGGATCACGTCCACCAACACGGACCCTAGCCGCAGCGAGATGGCCTTCGCTAAGATTTTATAGGAGATGGGACGCCAATTCCGTAAATCGCGGAGGTCCCCCTTCTTCAGCAATAAGGTCAGCATGGCTCGCCTGCACGAAAGAGGGAGGACCCCGCCCTGCAAGGACTCGGCCCAGACGGAGACAAGGTCCGGGCTGAGGACGTCCCAAAACTCGCGGTAGAACTCCACGGTCAGCCCGTCCATGCCCGGAGATTTATTGGTGGGCATGCGGCGGAGAGCTTCCGAGAACTCTGCCAGAGTGAGAGGCAGCTCCAGCCGGTCTCGGTCGCCAGCGCTGACCGTCGGGAGTTCATCCCAGAGCATTCTGCAAGCGTTAGGATCGGTCGGATCCAGGGAGAAAAGGCCTGCGTAGAAGGCCCTGGCCCTCCCACACATTTCCGCCAGATCCGTGAGGGGGGTGCCGTCCTCTGCTAAAGGGCAGGTGACGTGCTTTTTAGCCCCCCTCTTTTTCTCCAGGGCGTAGAAGAAGCGGGAACTGCGATCCATCTCCCTAAGGAGGCGGATGCGGGATCAAACAAAGGCACCTCGGGCCCGATGGTCCTCGAGGGTCCGCAGCTCTTCCCGCTTCTCCCGGCACGCTCCGCAGAGGAATGGATCACCGGGGCTGGCAGCCAGACGCCTCTCCAGTTCTAAGACCTCCCGTTCCAACTGCCCTATCGCTGCATCCCTCCGTCGGCTGGCGCCCCGGGTGTAGTCACGGCAAAAGAGCCGGGCGCGCACCTTCCCCAGGTCCCACCACCGTCGCGCCAAGGGAAAGGTATGCCGCTGCCCTCGCCAGGCTAGCCAAAACTCCCGGAAGGACGCCACAAAGCCCACATCCTCCAACAAGCTATTATTAAAGTGCCAATAGGCCGGCCCCGGCCTCTCCGCGCAGAGAGAGGCTGTCACGGTGGATAGATGGTGATCTGAAAAAGGGGCCGGCCGGACGCTGGAGGAGTGGGCCCGGGAAAGATGGAAGCGTGACATATAGATGCGGTCCAACCAGGAGTGGTATGACCGATGGACCTCCACCCGGACAAAAGTGAATGTCGAAACGTCATCCAGGTGGTGGTCGCGCCAGACATCCACCAGGGAGTGATGTTCGACGATCTCCCGGAGGACGTCCGCGGCAGCCTGCTGCTGCTCGGTCCCGTTCCTCAAGGGTGGCGTTAAAGTCCCCGCCCAGGACCAGGCACTCGCGAGGATCCAAGGTGCCGAGGAAGGCGGACGCCTGCTGATAAAAAACACAACCTCTCCGGGCCGATGTCGTGGCGTAAACATTGACGAGATTAACCACAAGCCCCTCCATGCGGACCCGGAGGTGCAGCAGGCGGCCCGGCACAGCCTCGGTGACCCCCAGCACCTTGGGCCGTAGATCAGGGGAGAACAGGGTCGCCACTCCAGCCGTACGAACTGTGAGGTGGCTAAAATAGACCCTGTCCCCCCACTCCAGCTGCCAGCTAGCTTCAGCGGTCGGATCCGTATGGGTCTCCTGCAGGAAAATCACAGAGTACCCCCCCTCCCGAAGGAAGGAGAGCACCTGGCTCCTGCGGAGACCCATCCTACAGCCCCGGGTGTTTAATGTTGCGAAGATGATCGGTGCCATGAGGAGGGCTGGGGGGGGATCCTCGCTAGCAGAGACACCCATGGCCTCCGTCGGGCCGCGCAACAATCCGTGACCTACCCCATAAGCGATTAAGGAGTCACGGAAGAGGCGGACCTGTTGGTAGGCCGCGGCGGGCTGCCTCCTGGTCCTCTTACCCTCCCCCATGAGGGCCCTCACGGCCCGGAGGATCTGATGGAAATCCCCCCCTCGCTGGAGTGCAAGCTGTACCTTGTTGCGGGAGCCACGGACGTCCTCAAGGAAGTCCCGTAGCTCCTCTCTCAGCGTATGGGGGAGGTGGGGTTATTGATCTATGGCTATCCCCCAGCGGGGCCCCTGTCACAGCCCCGTGGCCCACCGAGACAAGCAAGCAGGGGGCAGACCCTCGATGTGGTGTCCGATGGGCTGGCGCCACGTGGCCCGCCTCAGACCTTGGCTCAATGGGGGATGGCGGAGGGAAAATAGCAGCCCCTGGTGGGTCGGGACAGGGAAAAACAAAGGCCGCTCCTTGGGGGTCATCCTCTGGGATATGGAAGGAGACAACCCCAGGGGCGGCAATAGCATCATGGGAAGTGGAGGGGACAGGGACGGGATCGGTGACAGAGGCACGGTCGGAGTCAGGAATAGGGACAGGAGAAGGGGCGATAGTGGGATCGGGGGCCTCAGCAGCCAGGCCACTGGGTGGGGGGGTGGCACCCCACAAAGGGGCTCAGGGATTTCCAGGGAGGGAGGTGGGCCCTCGGCGATGCCGGACTCGTGCTCCAAGGCAGATGGTAAGGCCACGGCATCCGTAGGTGGAGAATCAACAATGGGGCCCCCACCCGGAAAGGAGGTCGGCTGTCCCTCAGCCATGAGGGAGTCTCCTGGTGACTCGGGTCCCAGTTGCGTGGCACTGGCCATTGCCTCAAGAGGTTCGGCGGCCGCTAGCGGGGTGCCATCTGCAGCTGGGATGGTGGAAGAGTCCAGGGGCTCCTCGGAGGCGGGAGTGGAAGCAGTGGGTAAGGGGACAGAATACGGGGAAAGGGGGCCCGAGGCGAGGTCGCTCAGATCGAAGCCCTCTGGCAGAGGGTCGTCCTCCCCCTGGGTAATCGGGGTCAGACCCAGGGCCTCGATCTCCTCATAAATGGAAGGGAGATCACCTTCCACCACCCCAGGACTCTCCCCTCCTGCACCCGAAGCGACGCTCGCCTTGGCGCGTGCAGGGGCTTCAGATTGTAAGGGGGTGAGAGGGGCTCCATCAGGGGTTTCCATAGGAAGGGACACCGGAGGAGGGGTAGTGATTTCCTCCGATGCTGCCACGTTTTCCCTAGCCGGCAATGGTGGACAAAACCCCCGCGGGGGCAAAGCGGAAGGCTCAGCATCGGTTCCTCCCTTCCTGGTCTTCCGAGGCACTACCGCATCAGATGGAAGGAGCGGAGCTCGAGCCTTCCGCTTGCCCTGCTTCCCTTGTACTAAGGACCAGCCCTCCATGGCATCATCCAGGGGCTGGCTAACAGGAGTTGGGTCAGGGAGCAAGAACGAAGGCTTAGGGACTCGGGGAGGCAATGGTGGGGCAGCATGTAGGAGGGAGGATTCTCTCTGAGGCATGCCCTCTTCTATGCCCAGCGATATCCGTACCTCACCCTCCTCCACAGGCCCCACCAGATCGCAGGCGGCAGAGGCAGGGCCCTCTTGCTTGTCTAGGCGCACTGGGGGAGATACCCCTTGGGCCCGAGTGGGAGCATTGGTGGGCCGGAAAGGAGGAGGGGCGGCTTCGGGCGCCGGGCAGGTAGGGGCACCGGCGATGACGGGGCCGGCGCCGTGCCGGGGCTCGGGGGTCCCGGATGTCCCTCCGTGCCGGACCAAAGGGCAGTCCCTCCGGACGTGTCCCATCGCCCGGCAGAGGTAGCACCGGGCCTCCCCCGTTGAATAATGTACCCGGTAGCGGGCCCCCTGGTAGGGGGGCAAGAAGGACCCCTTGAGCGCCTCACCGTCACGTGCCGCCGCCGGCAGTTGTAACTGTACCTGCTGACGGAACAAGAGGACGTGACGGAGGGCGGGGTCTTTGCAGCCCAATGGGAGAGGGCTGACCACAGAGATCGGCCTCCCCAGGGTAGAGAGGGCGGGTAACAGGGCGGCATTTGGAAGGAACGGAGGGACAGAAGTCAGGACTAGTCGGGCGCCCAGGTCTTCTAGCGGCTCCAGGGGGACATACATGCCCCCCACCGCCAGGCCCTTCTCCACTGCCTCCTGGGCGGCGGCCTCCGATGCTAGGAAGAAGACTACCTTTCCGTACATCTTGGAGGCCGCCACAATGGCTGTGGGCCCCACCACCCTCGCCAACGCCCGCACGTAGGTCTCCACGTGGGGCGAGGCGGGTACCAGGAGGCAACGGACACCATGCTTTCTGGTCAAGGCGGGGAAGGGGCCCCGGCCGCTATAGACGGTAGCAGAGGCGGTGGATGGGGGACATGACGTAGCGGCAGGTGGGGGGGCCGCCGCCACCTGGGCGTATGCCCTGGGACCTGGGGGTGGGACACCCATAGAGCTGGTGGAGGGAACAGCAGGGAGGGACGCCATGGCTTGTTGCGGGGCCATCGCAGTGGGGGCACCCCCTGCCATGGAGGGCCTGGCTTTTTTAGCAGGGCCTTTACCCTTCTTCGTGCCCTGGCCCTTCCTGCTGGCTGGGGGGACTCCCGCAGAGTCAGAGGGGGCGAGGGACATGGCAGCAGCGGAGGTCACCTCGTTACCCACCGCTGCCGGCACTCCAGCAGGGATGGTAGCAGGTGGCTCGGCAGCGGCGGTTGAGGTAGAGGCTAGGGGGGATGATGGTGGGGCGGGTGGAGGAGGGGCAGCAGGGTCTGCCCGAGGGGTCTCACTCTCCTCGTCCCCTGCCATAATGAGGACTGGGGGAGAGCAAACACTGGAGGGGGGGTAGGGAAAGGGGAAGCAGGTCGACCACTCCTCCCCGCTAGGCTGTAGGCAGGGGAGGAGGGCGCCAAAAAAAGTGGGGGGTGGATGGGGGGGCTATCAAGGGCTAGGGGTCAGTCACCGACTCAGGGAAGGTTTCTGGCTCCTCTTGTTGCACCAAGGAATGGAGGAGATAACAGCATGGGGGGGGGGTGCAGTGAAATAGAATCAAACTAAAATGGGGACAGGCACAAGCGCATAGGAGGGGACATGGGCGTATGAGGGGAGGCGCTAATCAGGGCAAGGGGACCGCAGGGGGAAGGGAACAACCAGGCGGGAAAAGGGGCAGAGGAACCATGGGGCTAGCTTCGGAGGCTGGGGCGGGTCAAACAAAGGCTGAAGCGGGAAAGGGCGGGGCAGGCAAACAAACTGGAGCTAGCGAGGGGCTGGGGCAAGGGGGAGGGGCAAAAAGCAGCAAGGGGCAAATGGGTAGGCAGCAGGGGCAAAGCTGGGGGCTTGTTGCAGGGGGGAGGGAGTCAGTCAAAAGGGGGGGGGGGGACATGCACCCACGTGCGCTTGCAACAAAAAAGAAAGTCCTTGCAAGCTGGCTGCTGCGTCAGGCCCAATGGTGGCAACAGGGTGTGGCAAGCCTTGGGGAGCAGCTGAGTCCCAGAGGCAGGAGCCCGAGGCAGATGGTAAGTAGCCGGTGGGGGTGGTGGAGGGGGCAACGATGATGGTGGTGGTGGGGACGGGGAGGTGGGGACACAGATGGATCAGGGGGCAGGCTCCACGTCACACCCCCCGTGTCTCCACAAACACAGTCTAGATCCCCACCACAAGAGCACAGTTCAAAAGTTACTCAGTCCGGGAAGGCCCCCTCCACGGTGGTCTGTAGAATTCCTACGCGCTCCCTCACTGGCAGATGGTCCTCTTCCTCTCCTCAGGGCCCCAACAGCTCCCCAGCAGCAAATGCAGCAGCTCCAGGCGGCAGTCTGGTGGCCAGCAGGAAGGACCCTTCTCAGGGGAGATAGTGGTGGCAGCCTCAGCAACAGAAGCAATGGTTGGGGTCTCTCCCTCCCCTCCTCTGGGGAGTGGGCCAGCAGCCCCCCCAGGGCTGTAGCTGGAGCAGTAGCACCCAAGGGTGTGAGTAGGTCTAGCAGCTAGTCAGCCAGCAAGCAGGTAGCAGAGAAGAAGAAGGAGGAGGAGGAGGAGGAGCAGCCTTCTCCCTTCCTCCAGAGCAGAGGGCTACAGGAGAGTGATCTATGATTCCCAGGTCAGACAGGGTTTCTGTTCCCTGAGTGACCAGAGCAGGGGCTGCACTAGAGTAATCAGGAACCTGCTAGAACCAGTTAAGGCAGGCAGGCTAATTAGAACACCTGGAGCTAATTAAGAAGAAGCTGCTAGAATCAATTAAGGCAGGCTAATCAGGGCACCTGGGTTTTAAAAAGGAGCTCACTTCCGTTTGTGGTGTGAGTGTGAGAAGCAAGAGGCGCAAGGAGCGGTGAGGCTGGGCTGGGCTGCTGGAGGACTGAGGAGCACAAGTGTTATCAGATGCTAGGAGGAAGGTCCTGTGGTGAGACTAAGGAAGGTGTTTGGAGGAGGCCATGGGAAAGTAGCCCAGGGAGTTGTAGCTGTCATGCAGCTGTTACAGGAGGCACTATAGACAGCTGCAGTCCACAGGGCCCTGGGCTGGAACCTGGTGTAGAGGGCGGGCCAGGGATCCCCCCCAAACCTCCCAATTGATCTGGACTGTGGGTTCTTCCAGAGGGGAAGGTCTCTGGGCTGTTCCCCAACCCACATGGTGAATCTCTGAGGCAAGAAAATCCGCCAGTAAGCGCAGGACCCACCAAGGTAGAAGAGGAACTTTGTCACAATATTTTTATACTAATAACATTTTATCAAAGTATTAATTAAATGTTAACTTGCTAACTTAAGACCATGGGCAGAGACATTATGTAACCTGTTAACCATTGGCTACTGTACTATCTTGTCTTGTTGCAAAACCTATCCAGGGGTGTGGAACTGCCTATCCTGTCACTTTCCCCTGCCCATGGAAAATCTATATATTCCATTGTAATCAATTGATTGACAGTGTCTCTGAGCCTAATAAGCAAGGTGACACTCTGACAGCACTGTGTGTAATAAACGCCTATGCTTGACCTCTACACGGTTTGGATTTATGTCCTCCAATCCTACATTTACATCTTCTCCATGGTGATGAGAATCCCCTCTGAGCAGGGCAGGTACAAGCCTTCTCCACCTACATCCCACATCTGATTGTTTTTTGTTAATTTATCAGTACAGCATCATTTACATATATGAGGCCCAGGTCGATGTCTTCAACATCTCTGAGCCTGACGGCTGCTGCTCCAGCTCCTCCTCACCTCCCACAGGGGAGGTAGGTGCTTGTTTACTGATCTCCCCAGTCTATCCATTGAGCAATGAGTCCCTTTTGACTAGGGCTAGTCAGAAAATACATTTTTTTTCTGTAGAAAATTTTTACTTTAAGACAAACACCACCTCCCCCCAACTTTCAGCTAAAAATGTAAATTTTTATTTGGAAATACCACTGCCATATCTCATGGGAGTTGCAGTTCATATGACTCGGACCCCCTTTCTCTATGAGACATGCTCCCTGTCTGGACAACATCTGCACCATGGGATTCCTTCTTCTTAAACCACTGTGGTGCATCATGAGAGTCCCATGGCTGCAATCTATCATGGGGGATGTAGTCTGGCTAAGGAGTCCAGCCCATAAAGGAGAATGTGACCATGAGGCAACCAAACTACAGATCCCATGAGAAACTGAGGAGGCATTTCCAAATAGAGAGTTTCACTTTTCATCTGAAAGTTGTAAGTTTTTAGGCTACAAAAGTTGGGGGTTGGGGTGTTTGTTTTCCAGAGATAAGAGACTTTTTTTGCAAAAAGATCCATGTGGTAGAAAACTGAATTTTCCATCAAAAAACAGATTTGACATCAAATTTTCAGCCAGTTATATTTTTGACTGCAGAACAGAGAGACATTCACCCGGTGCTTAATTTGTGTCAGGGCTTGCCAGCGCTGAGCCCCGGCACCTCTGGACTTGCTGCATCAGTTATGAATATACGAAAATTGCTTGAGCCCCAGCACCTACTTGCTTGAGCCCCGACACCTCTTTCATTACAAATTAAGCACCACATTGACCAGAAGGTTTGGTGCTCCATTTTCTGCCCTCAGCAAGAATAACCATGGGAAGGCATTGGTCCCCTCCTTTATCCATGCAGCCAAAGGAGATTGGGGATTGTGCAAAAAAACCTCCATAGTTTCTTCTTTTACTGATAATCAGACAGGAGCCATGGACCTTGGAGAATGGATTCTCCTGTCACCCACACAAGGGGTTCCTGCAGGGCATGGCTGGCACATTTTGTCAAGAAGTGGGATGTGGAAGAAGTGTATTTATCCACAATCTCTGCTTCTACATGTTCTTTTGAAAAATCGACTTGAGGTTGGGTTTACCAAATGAGCCTAAGGGGTTTAGACACCCAACTCCCATGGTGTTTCAGTGGGAGTTGTGCACTCCTGACTCCTTTAGGCACCATTAAAATTACAGCTTTCTGCCTTTTGGGCTGCTGATCTGGCTGTTTAACAAAGAAGGAAAACAGAACAGGTGGGGGGGGGCATGGAAGAAAGTCCTTTGTCCTAAAAAGCAGTGTTATCAGTGTATAGTCTGCAGCCAATAAAACATCTTGTTTCAGTCCTGAGCGTACAATGTGCTGCATACAATTTCCTCCATAAGCCCACAGGGCCAAATCCATCCCTGGTGTAACTTCCTTGGAATAACTCCCAAGTCTCAAGTGGTTTTCTACTGAATCCCCTGCAATGCGCACTGGGGATAATCACAGCTCTGTGCTCCCAGTGCGTGGTGTGCCCATGGAATTCTTCACGTGGCCTCTGTGCTTTACTTCCTATTGACACGTGAATCCCTGGGGTGTCATTACAGCCTTTACACACTTTGCAGAATTTAAACATGGAGACACAAATGGGAAGAGATTGTGCCTGATAAAGTGTGCTGACAAATGATGACACGTTCTGATATAAACCTCTGCTGGGCAACAGAGGAGATGAGGAGTGAAATGTTGAAAAGTGCCTAAAGGCCAAGTGTTAAAGGTATTAGGTGCCTAAATATTCAGATAGGCACATTTGAGGATCCCACTAGGTACCTAACTCCCACTGATTTCATGATTTCCACCCATCTGAGCTGTCACTAATGATCTCCAACTGGGCAGTCTTCTGAAGGACCAGTAAGCCATCTGGACGGTGCAAAGGGGAGTTCAGTCTCCAGGACCCATTCATGACCTACCTCTCCACAGAGATTGTGCCAACCAGCAATGGGGACATTGTCTGCCCATCCAGCTAGTGGTGGGTTTTGTAGTAACAGGGTAGATCCAGGACCTCAGATCCCAAAGCTCGACTCTCAAATGTTGAGGAATTTGGGATCCCAGTGTGGATTAGAGTCTTGGTTTTGGTCCATCTCTGCTTTTCTGTCATGTGGACACATTCCTGCTAAGGGGAATGTTTCTTCTTTCAGCCTGAGTAAGCCTAGATGCTATATCCCAGCAGTGTCCCAGTCTTGTTCCCATTGGAGTCCATAGGCTCTCCATGTCTTCTGGGGAGAGCTGGTCGGGAATTTTCCACTGGAACAATTTTCCAATGTAAAATTCGCACTCACAAAATCAAAATTTTCCATGAGAATATTGTGGTGTTCAGTGATCCCTCAGTGCTGAAATATCCTGCAAGAGCTCTGCCTTAGTCTGTATCCAGTTCCAGCTGGTTGCACATAGCAACAGAGAGTCTCAATTCTCCCGCTCCCCCCGACTCTCTGTCTGGGAAGTTCAGCCCTTAAAGGCACAGTCTCCAATACCCCCGCCCCCAAAATTTAAAACTTGAAAAATACAGTTGATTTGTAAACAGAAAGTGAAATTGGCAATAGCCTTCCAGGTGGGCTGCTGGAGCCTGAGCTCCCTGGCACACGCTCAGTGTGTGTGTTGCACTGAATGGCCATGTGGCTGTGTGTGTGGGAGTGAGGAGAGCCAATGGGGCTGTATAGAGAACAGGCTACAGTGCAGTGTATTCAGCTGTTCTGCCGCAGATGTTCCAGTCCCTGTTGTGGGTCAGGCCGGTGACTTCAGCTCAGGCAGCAGGACCTCCCCTGTCCAAGGCAGGTGTGAGCGGTCACAGGGATCAGCACAAGTCACGAGGACAGGAGCAGCATAGGGAATGGGAGGAGCCCTGATCCAATATTAATGGAAGGCTGCATCCCCAAAGCTTCACCTGACCAGCAGCACGAGAGAGATAGAAGAGCTAAGAGTCTCCAGAGCACTGTCCAGGACAGGATCAGGTTTAAGCCAATGTGTCCTCAGACACGTTCATTCCCTGCCTTTACCCCTCTGTTATGTTGCATACTTGTGGGTGAGGCAGCTGCGGGTCTGGAGCTTGCTGTGTGGTAGATACACCAGAGATTGTGTGTGAATATGGAGTACAGGCCACATGCACAGGGGAGAGCTACAGAAAACGACGGGGACACTTGCTCAATGTATTGGAAAAATGTGCGTCTTCTCCACATGAATGGGGTTAGCACCTAGGGATCCTGCCTCCAACCACTGAGTTCAGCCCCCTCAGCCTTGCTGCTTCTGCATCTTTGCTCTCCCTTCAGTTTGCTGACACTGCAGTGCTCAGGGTGCGGGGCTTCAGGCGGCATGGTTCTCGGAGGGGGGGCGGGGCTTCAGGCAGCATGGTGCTCAACGGGGCGGGGTCTTGGGTGAGCTACCCTGTTATTTATCTCTGCCGGAAGCTGGAGTGAGCTCCAGCCTGTGTCATTGGAACAGCTGAGTGAATACAG